>NC_051176.1:12461641-12603927 GCF_013339695.2 Rhipicephalus sanguineus | reverse complement strand
AAACGAAACGAAAAAATATGAGTCCCCGCCGAGCGTCGCTAACGCGCAAAAAACGGCTTAAGGCGCACGACAGGACGACTTAACATCGTCGCACGGCGCCGGGTTAGAGTTGCGTAATGCCGTCAGGTCAACCTCATAGTCGAGTGCGCCGAGGCGTCGAAGTACCCTGTACGGTCCGAAGTATCGTCGAAGAAGCTTCTCACTAAGTCCTCGTCGGCGTATTGGCGTCCATACCCATACAGGTCACCGGGTTGGTATTCTATGTGGCGTCGTCGAAGTTGTAGCGGCGGCTGTCAGTCGACTGCTGTTTCTTTATCCGTAGGCGGGCGAGCTGTCGTGCTTCTTCGGCGCGCTGTAGGTAGGTGGTCACGTCGATGTTTTCCTCGTCGGTCACGTTTGGTAGCATGGCGTCGAGCGTCGTTGCCGGGCTCCGGCCGTAGACCAACTTGTATGGCGTCATCTGCGTCGTTTCCTGTACGGCCGTGTTGTACGCGAAGGTCACGTACGGAAGGATGGCGTCCCACGTCTGTGTTCGACGTCGACGTACATGGCCAGCATGTCGGCGATGGTCTTATTTAGACGCTCGGTGAGGCCGTTGGTCTGTGGATGGTACGCTGTGGTGCGGCGATGGCTTGTGTGGCTGTATTCCAAGATCGCCTGAGTTAGGTCAGCCGTGAACGCCGTACCTCTGTCGGTGATGAGAACCTCTGGGGCGCCGTGGCGAAGGACGATGCTCTCAACGAAGAACTTGGCTACCTCAGCGGCACTGCCTTTGGGCAGGGCTTTTGTTTCGGCGTAGCGGGTGAGGTAGTCGGTAGCCACGACGATCCATTATTTCCGCAAGTCGACGTTGGGAACGGCCCCAGGAGGGTCCATCCCGATCTGTTGGAATGGTCGCCGAGGAGGCTCGATCGGCTGAAGGAAGCCTGCTGGTCTTGTGGGAGGTGTCTTCCGTCGCTGACAGTCTCGGCACGTCCTTACGTAGCGAGTGACGTCGGCGGCAAGGCGCGGCCAGTAGTACTTTTCGTGTACTCGTGCGAGCGTTCGGGAAGTCCGAGGTGTCCAGCCGTCGGGTCGTCGTGCAGGGCATGCAGAATTTCTGGTCGCAGTCCCGAAGGTACAACGATAAGGTAGCTGGCTCGGGCCGGAGAGAAGTTCTTCTTTACGAGGACGTTGTTTTTCAAAGAAAATGATGCCAATCCTCGCCTGAATACTTTTGGGACAACAATGGTCCTGCCCTCCAGATATTCCACTAGACCCTTCAGTTCAGGGTCGGCTCGCTGTCGTTCGGCGAAGTCTTCGGTACTTATGGTCCCAAGAAGCTGTCATCATCCTGGTCGTCGGGCGTTGGTGGGTAGACGGGGGCACGAGACAAGCAGTCGGCGTCGGAGTGTTTCCTTCCGGACTTGTACACGACAGTAATGTCAAACTCTTGAAGTCTCAGGCTCCACCGTGCGAGCGACCTGAAGGGTCCTTCAAGTTAGCTAGCCAACACAAGGCGTGATGGTCGCTCACAACTTTGAAGGGCCTGCCGTAGAGATAGGGGCGAAACTTTGACGTAGCCCAGATGATGGCGAGGCACTCCTTTCTGTTGTGGAATAGTTGACCTCTGCTTTAGACAGCGACCGGCTAGCATAACTGATAACCCTTTCCAGTCCGCCCGCCCGCTGCACAAGGACGGCGCCGAGTCCTATGCTGCTTGCATCGATGTGAATCTCCGTATCGGCGTATTCGTCGAAATGCGCAAGTATCGGAGGTGTCTGCAGGCGTCGTTTCAGTTCATGAAATGCTTCGACTTGCGCTGTTTGCCACCTGAATTCGACGTCGGTCTTCGTGAGCTGCGTTAGTGGCTCGGCGATCCGTGAAAAGTCTTTGACAAAGCGTCTGTAATAGGCGCACAAGCCGAGAAATCGGCGCACGGCCTTCTTGTCGGTGGGTGGCGGGAAAGCGGCGATGGCAGCTGTTTTCTGCGGGTCTGGGAGCACTCCAGTCTTGCTGATCACGTGACCCAGAAACAAGAGCTCCTCGTACGCGAAGCGGCACTTTTCTGGCTTCAGGGTGAGCCCGGAGTTCTTGATTGCTTGAAGTACGGATTGAAGTCGCTGGAGGTGTTCGTCGAAGTTCGAGGAATACACAACGACGTCGTCCAAGTAAACAAGGCAAGTCTGCCACTTCAAGCCAGCTAATACAGTATCCATGACTCGTTGGAAAGTCGCAGGTTCCGAGCAAAGACCGAAGGGCATGACCTTGAACTCGAACAGGCCGTCCGGCGTTATAAAGGCGGTCTTTTCTCGGTCTCTCTCGTCGACTTCAATTTGCCAGTAGCCGGTTTTGAAATCCATCGACGAAAAGTAATTCCCGTTGTGGAGTCGATCCAGGGTGTCGTCTATCCGTGGGAGAGGGTATACGTCCTTTGTGATTTTGTTCAGGCGACGATAATCGACGCAGAAACGTAGGGTCCCATCCTTCTTCTTCACTAACACCACGGGAGACGCCCACGGGCTGTTAGACGGCTGGATGATGTCGTCGCGTAGCATTTCATCGACTTGTTTCTTAACGGTCTCCCGTTCCCGCGTCGAAACCCGGTAGGGACTCTGACGGAGTGGTCGAGCATTTTCTTCTGTTATGATGCGGTGCTTAGCAAGGGGCGTTTGTCGGACCCGCGAAGACGACGAGAAACAGTCCCTGTATTCCTGCAGAAGGCGTCGAAGCTGTTGCTGTTGGCGAGCGGGAAGTCTTGGGTTTACTTCGAAGGGTGGATCAGGGATCGTCGTCGTAGCTTAGTCAGAATCTGAAAAGGCAAACGCATCGCTGACGGCCAAAATTTCTTCGATGTATGCAATCGTCGTGCCCCTGCTCAGGTGTCTGTATTCCTGGCTGAAATTCGTTAGCATCACGCTTCCTTTCCCTTCATACAGCCGAGCAATGCCTCTTGCGACGCAAATGTCACGGTCTAGCAGCAAACTCTGATCGCTCTCGATGACACCTTCGATGCATTCAGCCGTTTCGGTGCCGACGGGAATTATGATGCTGGATCTAGGAGGAATGGTGACTTGATCCTCGAGCACGTTGAGGGCATGTTGACATGGGTTCGTATCCGGTGGTGTCGGTTTCTCCGACGATAGGGTTATCGACTTGGTTCTTAAGTCGATGACGGCGCCGTGGTCACTTAGGAAGTACATTCCAAGTATCACATCCCTGGAGCAGTTTTGTAGGATTACAAAGCTCGCAGGATAAGTCCGGTTGTTGATAGTGACTCTCGCCGTGCAGACACCAATCGGCGTTATTAGATGGCCTCCAGCGGTACGGATCTCGGGGCCTTCCCAAGCAGTCCTAACTTTCTTCAACTTTGCTGCGAACGGCCCACTGACGACGGAATAGTCGGCTCCAGTATCGATGAGAGCGGTGACGTTGTGGCCGTCGATCAGAACGTCGAGGTCGCTAGTCCGCCGTCTTGCGTTGCGGTTACGTCGCGGCGTCGGGTCACGGCTACGTCGGTTTGCACCGCTGCTTCCGCGTTGCGTCGTCAGGTCTGCTTCCGGTCGCAAAGTTTCGTCTTCGGGACGTTGACGTCGTTCGGCGTGCGGCGGGGGCTCGGAACTTCGTCGCGGTGTCGTCTGGCCGACAGGTGGACGGTAGGGCGTCGTTGGCGGCGTCTGGCGACGGTACTGCGGCGGTGTGTCGTCTTGGCGTGGGCGTGGAGGAGGAGCATGACGGCGGGCTGCAGCAGCATAGCTCATAGCTTGCGGCTGCGGCTCTGCTAGCTGAGGCGCACCGAGTGAATGCTGGATCTCCTGGCGCACGACGTCGGCGATGGAATCCACTTGAGGTTGCGACGAAGGTAGAATTTTTCGCAGCTCCCCTTGCACGATTGCTCGAATCGTCTCACGCAGGTCGGCGGATCCTAGTGCTTGAACGTCGGCGTAGCTTGTGGTCGAGAAGCTGCGGTTGTATTGCCGTGTTCGTATCTCAAGCGTTTTCTCGATTGTTGTTGCTTCGGAGACAAATTCTTCGACGGTATTCGGCGGATTCCTCATAAGTCCAGCGAAGAGCTGTTCCTTTACTCCTCGCATGAGGAAGCGGACTTTCTTGTCCTCGGGCATGGCAGGGTCAGTGTGGCGAAATAGCCGGGTCATTTCCTCTGCAAAGATGGCCACGCTTTCATTTGGAAGTTGGACCCGTGTCTCCAGCAAGGCTGCGGCCCTTTCCTTTCGGACGACGCTTGTGAACGTCTCCAGGAAAGCGCTGCGAAAGGCGTCCCAGGTTCGAAGAGTGGACTCCCGATGCTCGAACCAGGTCCTTGCTGCATCTTCCAGGTAAAAGTAGACGTGGCGCAGCTTGTCCTCGGAGTCCCAGTTGTTGAACGTTGAGACCCTTTCGAAGGTCTCGAGCCAGGTTTCCGGGTCTTCGAATGACGACCCGCGGAAAGTTGGCGGCTCCTTGGGCTGCCGGAGAAGTATCGGCGCAGGCTGCACGGGGTCGGTCATCGTCGCTGCGGTCGGTGTTGGGACCTGGGGCTGCCTGGTGTTTTCGGGAAGGAGCCCGTACTCTGGCTGCAGTCCCTTCTGCCTGCGGCTTGTTCGACGATCCGGGTTTTCTTTGCCGTCGTCCTCCTCGCGGCTTGGGCTTGGGTCAGCGCTTCGCGGGGGCGTCCGGATCATGGAAGAAGCAGCACCTCCACCAGATGTCACGCGGTCGTGACGTCGATGAACACAGCAGTCGGCGAACACAGCAGTCGGCAACTGACAAGCGATCAAGCGCGTCGGCTTTTATACAGGCGCTATCGAACTTTCCAGCAATATCGCTGGTGGCGGCGTTATCTCTAGACAAAACTGGAACATTCGCGTGCGGGGCGCAATCTTAACAAACCGATCTACTACAATCGCGACGCTTCTAGAACACTACTTCGCGGACAGCGTCGAGCCTTGATAATCGTCCCTGCCGGTCAAACCCGAATACATTAAAACAAGACAAGAAGTGGGCGTGGCAATATCATAGTTGAAATCAAGAAGAAGAAATGGATATGGGCCGGGCACGTAGCACGTCGGCAGGATAACCGATGGTCATTAAGGGTAACTGATTGCATTCCAAGAGATGGCAAACGCGTGAGGGGGAGACAGAAAATTAGGTGGGTAGATGAGATTAAGAAGTTTGTAGGTTATAAGTGGCAGCAGAAAGCACAGGACCGGGTTGATTGGCGGAACATGTGAGAGGCCTTTGCCCTGCAGTGTACGTAGAGAGGCTGATGATGATGAAGATGAACCGAAGCAAGCGCTGGACTAAACGGGCGCAGCGCTCTACCACTTGAAGGAGAGGAGACTAGAGGAGGAGAGTAGCGCATGCGCCGCGAGAGCAGAAGCGAGAACGCAGAAGCGCAAGCAGGTGCTGGTAGAGAAGTGGAGAGAGTAACGCGCAGCTGTTGGAGAGAGGGAAGGAGGGGAGTTGCGCATGCGTAGTGTGAGTGCGGACTACCAGACCGCGGGACATACCCCCGAGCAGGAGAGTCTGGCGAATGGACGGAAAGTGACGTCGCGGCGCGACGATGACGCCAATCACGTCACCGCCACGCCTCCGCTCCACCACCGTCCGCCATCTATAGTCTTTCCGCACGACGGGCGCACGGCTGAGGTTATGCATGCGCTGTTCATTCGTGAAATCTAGCGCTGCCAAAGAAATTGCGAAAGCGAAATTGTGTAAGCGCATTGTTATACAAGTTTAATGAAGAATATGGAGAGGATTACAAGTGTCCAAATCGTCGAGAAACTGACTTCTAGAGTTGTGTGCGCTGAATCGAGTCCAATACCTTCTACGATGCGCGCTGTGCTTTTAGAGCGCAGCTCTTAGGCGCCCGTTCCCGCGTTGTTCGGCATCGCCGTTGGCGTCATTGGCGTAACCGCAGGGGCGGACGAGGACGAAAGACAGCGAACGCAGAGTCTGTCGATATCACGAGTCACTGGCCTCTAACGTTGTTTTCTTCCTCCGTCACGCGCGCTCGCCCTTCGGTCGGAGCTCGTGCCCATGCAGGGCTGGCGTGTGCGCTGCGGCTGTCTCGCTTGTCATGACGGGGATGTCGATGTCAGCGTTTTGCTTGGTTCACGACGCCTGCAACGCACAGAGTGGTGTGCGTAGCACTCGAGCACTGGCAGTTTCTCTGGCAATATATAACGAATGTTGCAATGCGGATAGCCAGAACTCCAAACACAGTTGGCGTCGCCTGAACGCAAAGCTGCGCTCAGAATTCGCATGAGGGTGTATCGTAATCATCGGCGACGTTTTGTGCTATGAAGACCTGTGGGTTTGCGTCAATTTTGCTTTTGAATTTTTTGAAGCTTAGGTTCAATAATAACGACGCTTAGTAATGTTTCTGACGCTGAAGATGTTCAGTACGGTTCGGCTGGGGCTTCTCTGCACAGTGATCTCGTGACACGTTTTTCGACCCGATGTTGATGCTCGCTCCAAAGTTGTAGTTGAACTGTTGAGTGTACTGTATATATAACATTGATTTCTTTATTTACTTCGGGAGCGGAGTAACGGCGAGTGCGCAAGATGACTACAGTCAGAAATTGGATCTCCCATGCCCGCTCTGTTGAATGTCATGGTCATAAAACATTGCTGTTAGGGCGAACACCTTAGATGCTTCTGAAACGCGCGAAGTGACTGGAGTGCCGAGGCTTCGGCGCCAACACGAGTGACGCAAAAAATCATGAGATGACGTCGTAGATAGCTCAAATTTGTGAGGTGACAATGACGTCATGTTGACGTCAGATTCTGATAACTTCATCACATGACAACGGCGCTTTGCACAGCCTCTGTGATCGGCCCACCAATCACGGAGGCAATGAAAGACCCGAGGACGTGCAGAAAGCTTGCAATGCCTCCGATCTTGGAACGCAAGAGCGTGCATAAGCAAGCCGCTTGGAGTCCCCAGCACTAAAACTCTCTAATAAAAAAAAAAAAAAACTCACAGGGTCCCTTATGCATTTGCCTAAGACCACTCGCAGGCGATAGCCGTCTTCCTTTTCTTCAGTCGATGTATTGTTCCTCACCCCCCCCCCCCCTCCGAAAGCTTTGTGGACCTAAATAAAGTGCGTTGGGGGGCTAGTTGGTATGACATTAGAAGGGTAAGGAACTGCGCCATTGACGGAACAGAAGAAGGAGTAGTACACAGGAGATGCGGAGACTAACAACTGAATTTTATTGAAGCATAAATCTTCCACTTCAGAAAACGTACTAACATGGTTTTGCACTGCCTCCAAGATTGGAGGCACTGCAAGCTTTCTACACCTCATCTGGTTCTGCACTGCCTCCGTGATCGGTAGGCCGATCACGAATGCAGTGCAGATCGGCGAAGTCATGTGATGACGTCATCGCGTGAAGTCATGTTATTCGACGTCATCATGACGTCACAAGCTTTGGTCGTATAGTGACGTCATTACGCAATGATTTTTCACATCCCTCGTGTTGACGCCGACGATGCGGGACGCCGACACCGCGGACGCCGGTGGTTAATTTTCGCGTTTGCTGAGGCATCTAAGGTTTTCGCCAGAGCAGATGCAGGGCCCCTAGAGGAATGAAACAATACTTCGTTCTGCAAGTCTGTGATAGCGGACATCCTGTTGGTTTACTTAAGAAAATCATTTTTCTGCTCAACTTCTTCACACACTATACTTCATAATCACGAAATTTCATCCAGCACATGGGGGCCCCTTGCCGTAATAGAACAGCTTCCTGCACGAGCACAGACATCGTGCACTATACTTGCAGGACCAAAAAGCGCAAGGCACATTCACTTAGCACAGAGGCGCGGATTAATTTCCATACGCAATTTAAGCCTGAAACTGGTAGGATGTGCACAAGCGGCCACATAGCGGTAAATGACACCATAGGCTGAGAGTCACAGAAACGCAGACTACGAAACGTACAACACATGCTAGATAAGCGCCGCAGCTGGTGCGCGGCGGCACTAACCTGCGATATCGAAATAAATCTTCCCCTCACAACACCACGGTAACATCCCAAGCTCGTGTTCAGAACGCGCGATAAATTACGTAAACGCAACACATCAGGCTTCACACTTATAGCGTGATTGCTGCAAAATTTTGATCTGCCCAAGCGTTCGAAACGCAAACCATAAAACTCTTTTTTTCAGCGTGACAAAATTATTTTTAAAGTTTGTGCGCCTGACAGGGCGCCATTGCACAACGAATAATAAGCTTGTGTTAATTGTGCGCTGTTCACAATACCAACAATATTCAAGCGAAATATTCAAGTACGTATTTTGCATAACACGGAGCAATCTGTCGGGGTCCATTTGCTGCGTCTGATGTTTCTAATCCAAAGGCGTCGTCGCTTCTTTTCCTTGGGAAGCTTAAAAAGGCGCAAACCCTACGCGCTGCTGTTTGAGCAGCCAACCGCGCAACAACAGCCCATCGCACGCAACAAATTCACGCATGAATGCGAGGAGCAGTCGCCATGAATACTCGCGCGAGACCATACGCGGCTTCGCACAAGCGCTTCGCAACCTACGCACGCTCCTCAGCAATTGTGTAAATGCGGCGCGCCGTCGCGGCTCCGCGAGACTCCGCGCCGCGCTGCCGCCCGCCGCCGCCGACGAGGAGAGAGGGTTTACGTCAGAAGAAGAGGGCGGCGCTGGGGCGGGGCGCTGAGAGCGGCGAGATGAAAGAATCGCCAAACTCTCCCGAAAGGTATATATGGCTCTGATGCTTCGCATCTAAAACAGCCCCATATAGTCCGGCGTCGGCTGACCGCCGACGCGGCCGACGGCTGCTGGCGCGCTCAGGCGTCGCTCGGCTCAGAATAGATCCTGCTGCATTTCGCGCCGGACTCGCACGTACAGGAACCTGCTTCGCGGGCTGTTTCATCGGTTTCCGACAGATGGCGCGTCGCGTTCTTCGCTTTACTGCGCATGAGCTCCTTGAGATACGATCGCACCGGCGCAGTGGAGCCGGCTCGACAGTAGCGGAGACTGATTTGCGCCTGGCGTAGCGTCGCCGGCTCGGCGTGACGAAACGCAACGTCCTCGCGCGCGCGCGCGTCGGGACGTTACGTTTTGTCACGTCGAGCTGGCGACGCTACGCCAGGCGCAAGAAGGCTCTGTTATACTCCGAGTTTCCCGAAGCGCGTGCGCCAGGATGTTGCGTCAGTGAACATCTATACCACTCTAGAGGACGGAAACAGTAGCTTTGTCTGTAGTGCAGAAATAAGGGTAGTGGCGGCGGTACTGAACGGCAGTAGAGCGAGGCGAGATGACGCTGCAAGTACTATCATCATCATTAGACAAACGCATTTTTGCTGCTGGTTCGCCCTGGTCGCGCTACTGCGCTTCTTGCTCGCTGCGCTAATTGTTTTTTGTCGTAGCTAAATCGCGGCTCGCGTGTGTAGTAGTTATCGCCAAGTGACCGAACTGGCATCGACTGGCAAAAACAACGTCAATCAAGTCGGGTGAGTGCCCAAGCTCGTACAGGCAATGTATACAGTTAGGTCCAAGCAAAACAAAGCTTTCAAGCCGTACGTGTGCAATGATTCTCAAAGCTGACAAATACCTGAACACCGAGACTGCTGAAAGAAGGTTGCTTTCATATGTTGCGGCGTCCGATTTTAACAGCGTAGCTTTAGGATCTCATCCTGCCGTTAGCTATGCGGCGCTTGCCAGGTTCTGCTGATCTTGAAGTGAGAGCATGTTGTGGAATCGGAAACGAAATGTGCGCTACGCTGACAGATAGTTGGTGCAGTGAGAGCAATCTAGTTTTGATAAATTTGTTACGTAAACAATTGCGGATGTGTAGAGTTCTGCATCTTTTTCGCTCTGCGATGTCACCTTGAATGCGTTACAAGTAAGCGATATCGCGTTGTGTCTACAGGGTAGGCACGAATTATTATTTCTCGGCCGTGAGGCCACATCATAGGTATTATGTATTCAGGTAATTGGTGGAAGAAAATATTTCAGGCTTGTTTCGTTCCTCGTTATAGTTCAATCCCACAGTTTCTACAGCTAGAATTTCTTGGTAGTAATCGGATTGCTGAGTATGCAGCGAAGATGAATGCTAAAGAAACAGAGATATAAGTTTTGGGCATGCATTGTACATCTTTGTTGGTGCTCGCACAGAACACTAAACAACTGCTCAGCCATTAGCACAATGTCTGTATCATATATACATGTCGATAGAACTTGAACACTCTATTGCAAGCAGACACTCACGAAATAAACTGGTGGGGCATAATTTGAATCTATGCCAATGATGGATAAATAAAGGTCATATATATATTGCATACTTGTTATTGTGTTATTTACGCTTTCAATATATTTGTGCTTGGAAGCTGAAGTATGTATTCTCCCTGCTACTTTCAGAAGCTCCGGCTTGAAATATGTAAAATCTTGCAGTGTGGCTGTGGATAAGTCAAGTTCATGGATGTTTTAAATTACCTCTTCGATTTCTTAGGTTTTTTTTCATAACACTAGTGCACAGACTTTCACTTCATAGTGGTAGGCGCTGTAACTGTGACATGTTAATTTAATCAAACAGCAGAAGTAGGTGTGCTCAAACAAATTTGGGACATTTCTCTGCTGTATGGAAAAAAAGTACTACCATATTCAATGAACACTATCTCACTCATCAGGACAACTTAAATGTGCTTGGTGAAGCTGTGCTGCAAGAAGTGCTCGTCACATTTACAATTTGTTAATTAGCTGTAAATAATTTGAAGGCGCCCATTGAACGTATGTGCAAAGGGTAATGTAATTAATTGAGCACAGCCTTGTGAAGATTTGGCATATCTTAGTGTAAACTTCTATGACCTAAACACAGTTAATTAAGGCAAAACATTCCTGAGCGTAGTTTTTAAACTGTCTTACAAGGCACAACTAAATGTCGCAAAGGCTTAATTCCTCTCACTGTCATGGTGTTCGTTTTGCAATGTAATTTATAATTTAAAAAAGACTGACCCTACGTTTCGAGACCCGTTCGGTCTCTTAGTTTTCTTAAAAAAACTAAACGTGGCTGGAGAGTCTTTTTATTCTAATAATCTTACCCAGCCAGACAGATTTCCGTCGAATATGTTTACCTTTAAATTTATAATTTCTAATGATTCACATGCAAACCATGATATATTATGAGTCATACAGTAGTGGGCAACTTTGTAGCCCTGAAGAAGACAAGACTGCTTGTCGAAACATTTGCTCCAGCGACACCTCACGTTCACAAATATTTCATCTCTTCAAGCTTCCGTCTTTCCTTGAACTTCAGACGCAAATCTAAATGTCCTTGCATTTCGCCCCCATTGAAATGTGACCACCATGGCTGGGAATCGATCCTGCGTCGTTGAGCTCAGCAGTGCCACGTAATGTAACTAAGGCACGGAGCTAGTGTTCAGTTTCAATGCTGTTGCGGTGTAGATTGCGTGACACAGTAGATAGCTAATGCTTGTGGACGATTGTGAGCACTCCTCCATGAGATGCCTGGTAAACCATTCACAAATACAGCACTGCAAGCTTGAGGTTAAACATGACCTGTTGTAGCAGACGTTCACACGTTTCACCGCACTTGCGGAGTGGACAGTCGGGGGTAGTCATCCTGTCGTTGCCTGGCCGTCCTGGAAAAACAGGTAATGATATCACCAGATATTGACAAGCATAATCAATGAATATGAAATTTTGCAAAAGTAAACGTATAAACATAGTAAACAAGTAACAGCAGTTTGTCATACATATATGCAAACGTACCTTATAATGCATGTTGTATCACTCAGTCTAGCTTCTTTGCAAGGCGTGTCATGTAGCAGGAGCCTTGCCCATTGCACTCAGTTGTTTCCTTGTCAGGCCAGGAGGCCATCGCAGAAAAAAAAACTAGAATATTTTTATCATAGTGACGGTTTCTTTATTACACTAAAGTGAATGTACACTTATAATTATGTGAAGCTTTTGTTGCACTAAATGTGTAGTAAAATAACCTAAACTGACAACGTGGAGAAAGGAGACCTCTAAACGTTGCTTCTCAAATGCGAGTGAGGCAACCTATAACTGATATACGGGCTATAGTTACAAAGATACATGCGAGGCGTTAGTGATGTAGTTGCCTTTTCTTATTGGAGCGACCTGGTTTGTGTTACCAAACGATAAACTTCGCTACTCACTCCTCCGTGAAACCACGCCGCAAAGAACGCACGTTTTCTGATCGACAGAGTATGACACGTTGAAAATTTTCATATTGCAGTGCGTCGCCTCCGTGTGACGGCCACACAAAGTCATTGGTAAAAGACTGAAGCAATGGGTTTTTATACTCACCAGTTCGTATATTCTCGGGCTTGAAACGAGTGTTCACCCGTTGAAAGCTTCAACGGTCCCTTCGTTCTCCCGTAGTCACCTGAATGCGCTTCGCGAAAGCACTTGAACGAATAAAACAAACAGAACGAAAGCGAGTGTCTCGGCTGGCAGTGGCTCGAAACTTTACAGCGGAACGAAAGAGCGCGAGACCTATCCGAATGCACCGTGTACCTGCCGTTGCGCCGCCTCTGCCAAGGTAAATGTAACTGGTGGAGAAGCTTTTATAGAAGCCGATACGTTCAGAAAATGGCTGCTCGTGGAAAATGGCTCATGGAGCTTAGCGCCATCTGTGTGAGGAGGGAACACTTCCGACGGAACAAAAAATAAAACGGATGTGATGCAATATCCGGTGAAAAGTGACGTCATTTTGTTGGCACTAGCGCGAAATTTGACCTCAAAATAGTTTTCTTAGACCCCTGATCGCTAAGGACCCGCGCTAAGGGGAGCCGACAAGTCCTTGACCAGTGCGCTTGACGCTAGCTATACTAATATCGACTCATGACTAAACAGCGGTGTTTAAGTGTACGGCCTTTTAATTCGGCTTGGTTTTACCTTGACACCTTATTATTGGAGCTTTTATTCTGCGTTTGTGTCATCTTCCACAACGGCATTAAAGTGAGCAACAGCGTACCTCTCATGTTTGTAACGTTGCTATTTGCTTAGCACGTGCGCAGGGACCTTAAAGAGCGCAATACTTGTGTTCTTCAGTCTTAAGGAGAAGAAATGACGCCTCTTCACGCCAAAATGATGGCTATTAAGTTTTATTTAATGGTCACAATAGCGCAATTTTATTACACCCTACACAATGAGCAACAAGGGTCCTAATAAGTGCAAAAAGTGCGTACACTACGTGCACTACGTTTTCCCTTATGTTCCGATAAATTAACCTTACATGTAACGTATACAGGTATGCGAATTGTAGCGCGACAGATAACTTAGCGATACACTCACCGATAACAGGAAATATAGCAGGCACTGCGTGTTCGTGGAGGAAACCGGGCAGCAGGAATACTGATCCACGAAAATCCAGCAAGCACACTACTCCAAGCCGTTGCTCCGGTGCCCTATCTAGAAGAGATGGGTCGCCTGGCGTAAGCGTTTGCTATTGCCTCCTTGCACACCACATCGTTTCCGCGGGTACCGAGGAAAGCGTTCGGCGGTAAATGTTAGCCGCGTCGTCCCGTTGCCCGTTGAACACCGTAATCAAGACGTTCGCCAACTATGAAACGCACCTCGCAGCTCCGCGCACAGCAAAAATCAAATTCTCACCACAATAATTCATAGAATGCGAAACACCAGAACACGTGAGGGGGCGTGTCGTCACAGACGAACTTTACGAGCGCACCTTTCCATGCACCGCAAGGGCGGTACTGAAAAACAATGACGTGTGCCTCGATTAAGGGGGCGCCAAGGAAAATGATTTTCGTAATAATTAAACACTGTCATATACATTGTTGGCACATTGCACCTACATAATATTGTCCGGGAAATAAATTTCATTCATAAATCACAGATTGCTTCACCCTTGATTAAAACGTGGTTTTTTGCTATTAGAGTTTGTTCCCTCCAAACCTAGTCGCGCTTCAATCGCAGCACCCATAATTCTCCTTGCTGGCGTCGTGGTATTCCGCGTTCTGTGAGAAATTCTTCAAAGCTTGCTGAAGAAAATTGCGGTCCATGATCGGATACGAGACCACGTGCAAAGTTCAAGCAAAAGCTTCTTTACTGTAGACGTAGTCGCATCTCGTACGAAAGCCACTTCGGGCCACTTTCTGTAATAGTCAATAACAGTAATGGCAAATCGGCAGTCGGTTGAAGCTTGCGTGAAAGGTCCCACGATGTCGATAGCAATCTTTTCCCAGGCTCTGTCAGGAAGAGGAACGGGTTGCATTGGCGCTGCAGAGCTACGTGCAGACTTGTCACAAGACTGGCAAATCACACACGTGCGCACAAGTTCATCAATCTGGCTATCCATGCATGGCCACTAATAGGACTCTCTCAGGCGCGCTTTGGTACGACTAATGCCTGGGTGTGATTCGTGGGCCAGATCCATAAGATGGCGTGTCACAGTCGCAGGCACGACAATCCTGTCACCCTGGCACAGAATATCACTGACGACAGAGAGTTCAGCTCTCACGTAAAAGTAAGGCAGCAACTCTTTTGACAATGCTTTCGTGTCAGGCCAAGAAGTAGTCGTGAAGTGCTTAACTTCACAGATGACCTGATTATTGGCACTTGCTTCTTGAAGCTCTTGCATTGTAGCTACTGAAGACAAAATACATATACATTCTTTGGATTTCTTCGGATGCATCGCGGATTGAACTCAGTACGGGTAGCCTGGAGAGAGCGACGGCCACGATGTTTTCGTTGCCCTTCCTGTATTCAACGGTATAGTTGTAGCAGAGCAACCGTGAGGACCAGCGCGCAATCCTTAATAGTCAGTGACCAGTGCCTTTCGTCGAAAGGAGCGTAACCAAAGCCGCGTGGTCTGTTCGTAAGATGAAAGGTCGTCCCCACAAGAAAACGCGCCCGTGTTCGCAAGCCCAGACGCAGGCAAGGGCCTCACGTTCGCCCACTGAGTATTTCCGTTCATGCGGTTGAAGTGTGCGTGAGGCGAATGCGACAGTTTGCAGCTAGGTCCGTTATCCTGCGGAAGTACAGGGCCTAATCCATATCCTGAGGCATCAGTTGTAACGTACGCAGGTAAGTGAGGATCAAAAACATGAAGAACTTCGCAAGATGTGAGCAGGAATTTCAGTCGCTCCAAAGTGCTGTTTGCTGAGGCACTCGAAACGAAAGGCGCATTTCCCGAAGCAAGGCACGCGTTGGCTCGACAACATCAGAAAAATGAGGGATAAACTTGTAGTAGAAGCCTGGAAGTCCCAGCAGCGAGCGAAGTTCTTTTATATTTGTGGGTGATGGTGCCTTGGTTATCGCCTGAATGGATGACATCAACGGAAACAATCCCTTGGCGGTGACAACGTGGCCTAGAATAGTCAACTCTGCTACGTCAAAAAAACATTTGTGATTGAGCCTGAGGCCAGCATCAGAAAGACGTTGCAAAACAGCGCGCAAATTGCCCAAATGATCCTCTCGGGAGCGCCCATACACGATGATGTCATCAATGTAGAATAAAACACATTTGCACCCTTTCAGAATCATATGCATCATTTTCTGAAACGCTGAGGGCGCCGATACCAGTCCGAAGCAAATCCTCTTGAAGCGAAATAGTCCGTCGTGCGTTATGAACGTGGTAAGGTTCATAACGCATGACTGCTTTGGACTGAGTGGTAACTGGTGGTATTCAGAAGCTAAATCTAGCTTCGAGAAGCGTTGTGCCCCAACCAAGCTGTTCAGGAGTTCCTCAGTTTGTGCCAAATGAAAGCTGTCCACTACTACAGCTTTGGTTGGCTCCCGTAGGTCAACACACATGCGAATCGAGCCGTCTTTTTTCCTGACTACAATAGGTGAGAACCACTCTGAAGAGTCGACGCGCTCAATGATGCCCTGAGCTTCTAATTTCAGAACTTCTGCCGAGACTTGCTCGCGAATTGTGAGTGGTAGTCGTCTCAACTTGCTGGTCACCGGTTGAACAGACGCGCGAACTCTGACCTTGTGAGTGAAACCTTTCACAGTTCCCAGCTCTTTTGCAAATAGGTGCTCAAACTCGGACCGTAATTGCGGAGGTAGCACAGGAGTTTCTTGTGTCATTAAAAGACAGCTGAGCGGCAATCGTTGAATCTTCATATCCAGAGCCGCGATGCCATCTAGTCCAAGGATGGTTGTTTCTCCAGGCACAACGTAAAGTACGACAGAAGTGCATCGGCCATGGAATGAGGCCGTAGCAATGAAACATTCTTGTATAGGAATTGCTGACTTAGAATAATCGAGGAGCTGGACGGACGTTGACGTCAGTGGATACGCTTTGGAAAAATTGCGTTGGTAAAGTTCTTCGGCCAGGATCGAAACCGATGATCCTGTGTCGATCAAGAATGACACAGAAATTCCTTCAATTTCCAGCGCTGCGTAAATTCCCTTCTTACGGCTCCAGATTTGACAGACACTTAGGTGGGCGTCTGGGTCAGGTGTATCGTGTGGAGATAGGTTTGCACTAGGCTTACCTACGAGCGCGACCGTGTAGGGACGCGACGTTCTCCACTGCCGCTGCGTGCGACGACGCTGCGGCCGGGTTCGTCGTTTTCTCCGACACGGCGCCGAAACCACGCACGATGCAGGGTAACAACAACAACGGGTTTATTAAACCAAGATGCAGCACAGTGCGACACTCACGGGCTTGCAGGCCGTATAGGGAACTCCGCAAGACCGAGCAAGTACGCTTGCCTACGGCGCGACGACTCACGCACGAGGGCCGAAGTCGAACGCACGAACGAGAAGCCGCCTGCTCATCAGCGCGTCAACTTCTCGTCAAGGCCTGAGAGCATCTCACGCGGGCATGCCCGCGCGAGACAGAAGCGAGCTCAAGGGGGAAGGGGGTTGTCACTGACGGCCAATGAAGAACGGCGTTGCGCAGTGACGTAAGCTAGCTTGGTGGCGTGAGCATGTAATCATGTCGAGGCATGCCCGGACGCGTGCCCGCGCGCCGGGAAGCTGACGCATGGCTCGCACCAGACAAAGAGGCCTGGCGCTGCCGCCGTGGTCTGCCGATTAACGGCGGTTCCCGGCGCTCGAGCCGCGCGGGGCCAACACGCGCGCTAGCTGGGGAACGAGGCGTCAAAGGGAAGGGCGCGCTCAATTCCCGCATTCCCCCCTCCTAAAGACCGAGGCCAGCATGTGAGAGAGGCTGTCCGAGGCCAAGTGCAAGGTCAGCTCAGCCGTAAGGGGGCTGGCCAACGGGGCAAAGTCCAACAGGGGGGGGGGGGGGTGTCGTCTTCCCGAAGGTACAAGTCCATAGGTCGGCCATGGCCACGCAAAAGTTCCACCGAAAGTTTCACCTCAAGTTCCACCACCGGGAAGAAGGTCCACAGCCCAGGAGGAACGGGGGCAAGACTGCACAAGGGCGGGCAGCCAGCCCGCTTGAAGCTCACCGGTCTGGAGAGGTTGGCAGCCGGGAACGTACGAGGCGTGGCTGCAAGTTGCGTGCGGCAGCCAACCGCCGGAAGTCGCTCTGACGGGGGCCTCACAGGAACGGCAGGCCGGAACAGCAGGCAGCCAGGAACGGAAGCCGGAGCGACCACGCTCGGGCCTGGGCCAAAGCTTGAGTGGGCGGACCAGCCACCGAGGGCGGCTGCCGAAGCTGCCAGTTGGGTCAGGCAGGGTGGTGGTGTCTGCAGGCCAGAAGGCAGGAACCAGGTCCCCGCTGGAAGGACCAGAGAACAGCAGGCCACAGGTTCAGCAACAGGCTGGGGCCATGGTAGAGGCAGGCGCAGGGAGACGACGGGCGATGCAGGAGTGGACAGGAGTGCCCCCGGCATAGCTGGCTCGCCAAAAAGGGTGCCTGCCTGACAGTGCTGCCCAACAAAGGGGGGCTTGCCAGGTTATGGCTTGGACAACACGTCAGAGGGTATTTTCGGCCAAGAGGGCCTTCTACCACTTCTAGACGTGTGTCCGGGCACCTTAACAGTTATTCTCCATTCACTATCATGGTATGGAATAAAGTCCAGCTACCTGTTAGCGGGAGAAAGGTTGCTTAGGTGCGTTTCCGCAGGTTGTACCGATGGCGTGGCTTGGAGCCAGCCTTCTCACGGTTTTCCTGCGGTTCAGTGACCGCCTCCCCCCCTCCCAAGTCGTTGCTGCGGGCAACGAAAGGTTTGAGGTCGGAGACGTTAACTGGACCGCCGACTTGCCTCCCTTGGGAGTCAGCCAGCTTGTACACCAGAGGCGACACTTTGGTGCACTCGGTATGGGCCCAACCACTTGGCCGACAGGGAGGCCGAGATGCCTTTGGCGGCGTCACTCAAGACATGATTGCGCCTGAGGACGAGATCGCCGACATCGTAGTGCACTTCCCGATACGACCGGTCGTATTGAGCCTTCTGTCCAGCTCGCGCTTTTGCCAGGTTGGAACGCGCCAGGTCGAGGGCTGCGTCCATCCGTGAGCGCAGTTCCGCCGCGTAGCCAGACGGGCCGGCTTTTGTGGCGCACGCCCCGCTGCCGCCCCGCAGAACGTGGTCCATGGGGTTAGGCAGCTCTCTCCCGAAGTTGAGAAAAGCGGGCGTGTACCCGGTTGAACGGTTCACCGTGGACCGCAAGGAGAAGCCTATCTCGTTAAGACAGGCATCCCAATCTCTGTGTTGCTGCGCAAAGGCGGTCAGCAAGGGCTTGAGGTTTCGGTTTATCCGCTCAGTCGGGTTGGCCTGTGGGTGATACGTGGTTGTTTTGCGGTGCTTAATGCCAAAGACAGCACACGCATCCACAAACACCTTGGCCGTGAAGCAGGACGCATTGTCCGTGATCAACTCCGCCGGAAAGCCAAAGCGGGTAAAGACCTCGGTCAACTTGTCCCAGATTGCGCGTGCCGTTAGCTTCTGAAGGGGAAACAGCTCGACCCACTTCGTGAAGTGATCTGTGACAGCCAGGAGAAAAACATGGCCTCTCCGGCTTCTTGGGAAAGGTCCCATAATGTCACAGGCTGCGACTTGCCAGGGTTGTTGGCTGTCGATTGGCTGCATGAGCCCGGGGGGCTTGCCACCACGAGGCTTCACACATTGACACACGCGGCATGAGCGGGCGTAGTGAAGGGCATCACGCTTCATGCCAGGCCAGGTAGCAGAGCGGCACAACTTTTGAAAAGTCTTAAGGCCACTCGCATGTCCAGCCAACAGCGAGTCGTGGAAATAGCCGAGGGTGGCTTTCCTTAGACTGCGGGGTATCACCACCTTGAAAGACTCCTGGGGAGCTTCTTCAGATGGGACACAGCGCAGGAGAACGCCATCAGCATCAAGCAGATACGAATCCAACGTGCCCGCAGCCATACCAGTCTGCGTCCGGCACTCGGCGCCGACAGCAATACCAGCTGTCCGTTTGCGCCCGGCGGCTTGACCGCCCCGCTCCTCTTGGGAGCTCAGCTCTTTGAGCCCGTCAACAATTTGCTGACAAAACGGATCGTCCTGCTGTGCCTTGAGTAGGTCCTCTCTGCTGAAGACGATAGCGGCGGACGTGACAAGGTCTACCAGGTATGCGTCCTCACCCGAGGCGGTCGACTCGAAAGTCACTTCGCCGTCGGGGTTCGCGCCTTTCGGCCCATTGGAGCCAGGGGCCCCGGAGTCTACTTGGTGCAACTGCTCATGGGAGTGGCGGACACAAGTGTCGGACGCCAAAACGGGGGCACGCGACAAGGCGTCGGCCACGACGTTCGAACTCCCTTTCCGGTAGCGCACAACAAAGTTGTACCGCTGCAAGGTCAACGCCCAGCGTGCGAGGCGGCCCGAGGGCTCGCGCAAGCGCTTAAGCCAGGTGAGTGCCATGTGGTCCGTCTCCACCACGAATGGCACACCGTCGACGTAGCAGTCGAACTTCCGGAGAGCAAAGACTATAGCGAGACATTCCCGTTCAGTCACGCTGTAGTTGCGCTCGGCGGCGTTAAGTGACCGGCTCGCAAAGGCGACTGGCCGGAGGACGCCGTCGTGCTCCTGAAGCAGTACCGCCCCGAGACCCAGGTCGCTCGCGTCCGCTTGGACAACGAACTCCCTGTTGAGGCCGGGCAGCTTCAGATCGGCTGTGGCCACTAGAGCTTGAGATAGAGCCTTGAAGGCTCGCTCTTGCTCTGGCCCCCTGCTCCACCGTGCCGACTTTTTCAACAGTGCGGTCAAGGGCGCTTGGAGGTCCGCGCAGTTTGGGATGAACTGTCGGTAGTAGTTCACCATGCCCAAAAAGCGCCTCAGGCCCTGAATGTTCGCCGGCGTCGGGTACTCCACAATGGCTCGTACCTTCTCCTCGCACGGCAGAACGCGACCGCTCTCGATGGTAAAGCCCAATAGCGAAATGCGAGTGTCAGCTATTTGAGCCTTCTTCGGTTTCAAGGTCAACCCGGCGGCACGCAACCTCTCGAGGACATCCTCCAAGTGGCGGAGGTGCTCCTCGAACGTTCTAGAGAAGATGACGATGTCATCCAGGTACGCCATGGCGAATTGCGATTTAGCGTCACCGAGGATGCGGTAAATCAGTCTCTGGAACGTAGCTGCAGCTCCAGAACAGCCAAAAGGCATGCGGGTAAACTCGTACAGACCTCTGTGAGAGGTGAACGCAGTTTTCTCCGCGTCAGCCGGCTCCATCTGAACCTGCAGGTAACCGCGGCTAGCATTCAAGGTGCTGAAGTAGCAGGCGCCGCCTAGCGCAGCCACGATCGAGTCAACGTTAGGCATAGGATAAGCATCCTTCCTCGTGACCTCGTTCAGCCGGCGGTAGTCCACACAGAGCTGGTGAGAGCCGTCTCTTTTGGGGACCATTACCACCGGTGAACCCCAGGGACTGTTTGAGCGTTGGACAACTCCGGTCTCAATCAACTCATCCAATGCCTGGTCAATTGCTTTCCTCTTTGCCGCACTGACGGTACGAGGATTGCATTTCCACGGTTGTGTGTCGCCTGTGTCAATCCGGTGCCTCACCAGAGAGGTGCAACCCGGGCGTTCCGTGAACATGTCACTGAAACGTGTCAACAGCGACGACAGGCGTGCCTTCTCATGTGTCGACAAGCTGTCCGGCAAAGGCGGCAGTGAGCGATCCGAGCTGCTGCTTACCGGGGTGGTCACCGGCGTGGCCGAGACCTCGTCCACCACGGTAGCGCTATGCTCGAGAGAAAGCGGTAGGCACGGACCGTTTTCCGCCGCGCCGGGCCAGTCTTGGCGTCGGAGTGAGAGACACGGGCCGATGGGGCCACGCTTTGTCTCCTCTCCTCCTGCTCTTTCGTGGCGCCCGGCGACTTACGGGCAGCCGAGACCACGGGAGGTGTAGCGAATGGCCGTAGGGCACCGGAAGGGCCGTCCCTGTAGCCTCCGCTCGCGACGTCTATCACGATACCCGTGTGCGCGAGAAAGTCGCGACCAAGAATCACAGGCACGGAAAGACCCGGGAGATGCACGAAGCGCTGTCGGCGCGCGCGATTCTCCCAGCGCACAACCAACCGCGCAGCGCCGCACGAGGTGGCGGCACCGCTGGCGAGATGGAAGGCAGTGTCGCAAGCTCGAATGCGGACAGAGCGGTCGCGCAAATGAGCCATAACCTCTTCGCCGAACAGCGAGATCGAAGCCCCGCTATCCAGCAACGCCGCAAACTCTCGACCAGCGATCGTAAGGGCGATGAACGGCGCCGGCGTGGCTGGAAAGTCATGTCCAGCGCGACACGCCATCGGTGCCAGAGGTTGGGTTACACCCCCATGCTCTCGTACTGCGGTAGCCGCCGGCGAGGGGGAGCTCACCGACGGCTCACCCCGTTTCCCGACGGGCGAGCAGGCCGTTGCGTCGGTTGGGGCGCGTTGCATGATCGCGCGGTGTGGCCACGCTCATGACAACGGTAGCAGACGACGCCTTTTCCCCCATCAGTGAGGGATTTTGGCGACCCTTGAGAGCTAGGAGGCCTCCGTTCGCTAGCCGCAGGGGGGGCTCCGCGATCGGATCTCCCCTCGTGCATTGGGACACGGGGGTTCCGTTCTCGTTCGCCCTGCAGTGCAAAGGGGCACGCCCGGGCGTACGAGTACGGGTCGAGCGCGCGGTCCGAAACGTCCGGCGCATCTCGTTGCTCTCTCACGGCCGAGGCCACCTCGTGATTAGGGGGATTACGGGGTGACGAGTCACCACCAGCCCACGCACAACGAGGCTCGAGAGAAGCGGACGGCGGTGGCGGCGGGCGGTAGGCTCTCGACGCCAGTATGTCGCCCTGAATACGCTTCGCATCGGAGGCCAGCTAGTTTAGGTTACGATAACGGGCGCTCCGAAGGTAAGCGGCGAAGGTTGGATGAGCCTGGCGAATGGCTCGCTCTACCTTCTCAGCGTCTGATGCCGTAGGGTCGGCAAGGAGGTAGAGCTCCTGCAAAGCCCGGACGTACTCTAGAAGAGATTCGTCGGGATGCTGTGTTCGGAGCTCTAGCTCGCGACGCATGCGGCGCTCGTAGTCAGGAGGAAGGAATTCGCTACGGAAGAGCGCCCTAAACTCCTCCATCGAACGAGCTTGGTGGCCGACAAGTCGGCACCACCGCGCCGCTTGGGCTGTCAGCGATACAGGCAATACACTACCAAGCATAACGCTGTCGCTCAGCCCCATCGCCCGCTGATAGCGGTACAGCGCCTCGAGGTACTCTGTGGCACTCATGCGGTCCGAATAACCGCTGTACTCAGGCAGAGGTACCCTTAGGCTACTCGGTGCGCCTGGCTGAGGGGACTCGAGGCCTCCCTTTACAGCACAAGGCTGCGAGCGCACCGCTTCCAACAGGACGTTTAGGAGCTGCGCCGCAGTTGCGTGCAGCGGCGATTGCTCCGACGCAGGCGCGGCCGTAACAGGGTCGCGCGCCTGTTCTCCGGCATGCACGTCAGACCGAAAAGGGCCAGTAAACGGCATGGAGGAGTGTAGGGTTGTTTCCGCTCCGACGGGCGCATGAGGCCTCACACGACAGGCAAGCGGACCGACCGCGGAGCACGGTGGCCCACGTCTGTCGAAAGTACCGCCTACGTGAGTCTGAGGCATGCAAGCGTCGGGAAACGCGGCGACGTTGTCGGGCAAGCGAGCTGGCTCGCGCACGACGTTGTCAACCCTTTGCGCTCCTGACCAAGATGGGTCAGTGAGAGCGTGCATGCCGACACCTAAGTGGCCTAGGTAGGAAGGCTCGGGTGCGGCGGTTTGGGCCGTCAACTGCGCTGCTGACAAGGAAAGGCCAGCGAGCGGAGACTGCGCCGGGGACGGGCCCGTAAGTGCGTGAGTCTCGAACAGCTGATACAGCTCGTTACTGGCTTGGCTAGGACTGTGGTCCTCGTTCAAGCGGCTCGCATCACTGTAGGGGGCCCCGAAAAAGTGATCTCTCCCGGTGAACGAAAGCAGAGGGTCGCCGAGAGGGCCGTACCCCGTGCTGTCGCAGCCGTCCGCCTCGAACGAGATCAAGTCCGTCGCCACAGGATCGAACAGGAACGAGCGCCTCGAGGGGGTCTGCTCTGAAGCCATGCCGAAACCAAGTTGGGCGCCAGTTATGTGGAGATAGGTTTGCACTAGGCTTACCTACGAGCGCGACCGTGTAGGGACGCGACGTTCTCCACTGCCGCTGCGTGCGACGACGCTGCGGCCGGGTTCGTCGTTTTCTCCGACACGGCGCAGAAACCACGCACGAGGCAGGGTAACAACAACGGGTTTATTAACCCAAGATGCAGCACAGTGCGACACTCACGGGCTTGCAGGCCGTATAGGGAACTCCGCAAGACCGAGCAAGTACGCTTGCCTACGGCGCGACGACTCACGCACGAGGGCCGAAGTCGAACGCACGAACGAGAAGCCGCCTGCTCAGCAGCGCGTCAACCTCTCGTCAAGGCCTGAGAGCATCTCACGCGGGCAAGCCCGCGCGAGACGGAAGCGAGCTCAAGGGGGAAGGGGGTTGTCACTGGCGGCCAATGAAGAACGGCGTTGCGCAGTGACGTAAGCTAGCTTGGTGGCGTGAGCATGTGAGCATGTCGAGGCATGCCCGGACGCGTGCCCGCGCGCCGGGAAGCTGACGCATGGCTCGCACCAGACGAAGAGGCCTGGCGCTGCCGCCGTGGTCTGCCGATTAACGGCGGTTCCCGGCGCTCGAGCCGCGCGGGGCCAACACGCGCGCTAGCTGAGGGAACGAGGCGTCAAAGGGAAGGGCGCGCTCGATTCCCACAATCGTTATCTTCCGCGACATGCTGAACGTTTTTGTCACACTTTCATAGCGACAAGTACACCTTTTCAAAATGGCCAATATTCTCACACTTTCGACACTTATGTGCCTTGGCCTTGCACTGAGAGCTATTTGCAAGGTAGGCCGTAGAACCACAACGGTAACATTCTTGCTCTTTCAGAGATCTGCGATACTGACTTTGCAGGGTCATAGCAAGTACACGTGCTACAATGCCTTTCTCTCCGGTATGAAGTTTTAGCATCTTTTACACGATAAACTTGTGATTCACTTTGTGCAAGTTCTCTTGCATCTCTAGTCGCTTGATCGTGCTGTTTCGCAATGGTAAGAGCCCTAGGAAGCGTGAAAGACTCTTCCAGCAAAAGTCGTTCACGTAAATACCCACTCGTAGTTTTCTCTATGAGCTGGTCGCGTATCATGTCGTCCGCCAGGTCACCGAAATCGCATGCTCCTACGAGACTTCTCAGTGCGATGACGTAATCAGCCGCAGTCTCACCTGGGGCTTGCGTACGTCGACGGAAACGGTGACGCGCTGCAGTGACGTTCACCGTGCTCTTGAAGTGACCTTCCAGCATCGCGATGGCGTGGTCGAAGTCATCCGGGCTGGGAGACGCCCGGGCGTCCCTTCCGCAGCGCTCGCTGCCACACGGCACGGGGCGTCCGTTGTCGTCAGAGTCTGGAAAATGCGCTGCCCTTCCAAGCCCAAGCAGCTGAGCAGGATCGCCTTCCCACGAATGGCAGGTAGATAGGAAGCGCCCGAAGCAATCCTGTAGTTCTTGAATGCCTCAATCCATTGCTCCCATGGGATTTCCGGGTGTCCTGGTGACGACAGGAACGGAGGTGGCGGTTGTAGCCCCGAAATACTCATCGTGAAATACTCATCGAAATACTCAAGATGAGGGTCAAGCCGGTAGCACATGGGTTGGTGAATCTTCGTCGCCAAAATATGTTATATCATGCATAATAACTATGACAGCATTAGCAAAGACATCACTGTTGATTGCATCTTCTCCTTCCTCCCTGAGGCGGCCGCCGAGTGTGTGCCATCTCACAGCGCCGTAGTCGGTAGCGACGCCTTATACAATACCCACATCGCCTGCACCCTGGAACTACGATCCCGCACATTGCAGCCGACCATAAAAGCCAACGCTTCCCAACAGGCACCACCTCTCGCGGCCACCGTTTGCCCCCGCCCGGTTCGCCAGCGAGACCCCCCGATATTTGCGGGCACGGAAGATCAGGACGTCGAGTTCTGGCTGTCGTCCTACGAAAAAGTTAGTGGACCCAACAGGTGGGATGACGCTGCTAAGTTAAGCATCGTGAACTTTTACCTGGCTAGTGTGGCGAATCTATAGTATACTAATCACGAGTCCGAGTTCGAGAACTGGTCCGCTTTCTAGGAAGCAATATCCGCAGTTTTCGGTCGCCCTGCCGTGCGGAAGTTACGCGCTGAACAACGGCTGCGTATACGGGCACAAGAACCAGGTGAAACTTTTACCGCCTACATCGAAGACATAATCGATCTCTGCAGGCGCGTCGATGCCTCAATGAGCGAAAGTGCGAAGATAAAGCACATTATGAAGAGTCTCGACGACGATGCTTTTCAAATGCTCCTTGCGAAGTCTCCTGGTACGGCGTCCGAAGTGGTAACCCTGTGCCAGAGCTACGACGAATTGAGAAGGCAACGAGCTCTCACCCGATGTCCATCTCAGGCTAACCAACCACTTGCTGCACTGGACGTCATCCCTGATCTCTCATACCTTCTGGTGGCACGTCAGCTTTCTCTCCTACCGTTTGCTCAGCGCCAAGAGTTCCCACAGCAGCAGCAACTGCGGCAACCAACCCCGTTGGCTCCTGTGCTCCGACACGTCATTCAGGAAGAGATTTCGGAGGCACTGCCGGTACCCATTCAGCAGCACCTTGTCGCCGCATCTCTTACTTCTGCTGAGGCAGTAAAGCGGCAGCATCTACAACAGCTCCCACTGTTCCATGGAGGGTCACATGCCGTAGCCCCGACTCCCATTACATGGGGTGCTCCTGTCGCTGCAAATCCCTGGCGAACGCGCGATAACCGGCCGATCTGTTTTGCCTGCGGCGGCCCTGGCCATATCGCCCGACACTGCCGACGTCGAGTGCCAGGATACACAGACACCCATTCACAGAACAACTATATGGATCGTCCCTGCTGTTGCTTTGACAGTTCGGATCCTCACTCAAGCACGTTTTTATGCGACTACCCAGAACCTACGTCTCGTCGCACACCTTCACCCCGTCGCGGCTCCGTGTCGCCCATGCGTCATCGACCAGCACCTGAAAATGAGGGAAACTAGCCGCCGGAGTTCAGGAGGGAAGAACTGCGCTGTCGAGATGCTCAAGTCCTCGAACATTGACGTCGAATATTGTCGAAGTTTTTGTAGAAGGCGCCCATACATATGCTCTTGTCGATACCCATGCTGCCGTTTCCGTTATAGACGCTAAACTTTGCCGCAAGCTTCGAAAAGTGACCACGCCTCTTGATGCAACGTCCTTACGTACAGCGAATTGAGAACCTGTTCGGCCTATAGCCGTCTGCACTGCCCGACTTATCATCGCGGAGGACCACTACATTGTTGAGTTTATCGTCCTTTCCTCCTGCTCTCACGACATCATACTTGGCTGGGATTGGCTATCGTGTAATCAGGCTGTTATCAATTGTGCCAGATCCGAACTTGAGCTCTTCCCGTTGTACGACCAGCCCTACGACCACACTCATCAAGCTGCATACAAACTAGTCGCAAAAGAAGACACCGAAATTCCCCCGACTGCAGCTGTTTTGCTCCCTGCGTTTTGCAACGGCCTGTGTGATGGAGCTGCATTCTTTGAACCATCGAGCCTCTTACTTAGTCGGAAACTACTCCTTCTGCCTTATTCGACCCTTTCAATTTCGAATGAAACCAGTGCTCTTTGCCTCACTAATCACCTTCCGTATCCCATCAAACTGTTTCAGGGTGAATCTCTTGGATGCGTGCAGCCCATTGATAAGGGAATAATTATTACTGTGCAGCGTGATTCATCTCGAAGCGACCTCGACGCCATCAGTGCCCTTAACGCCCCTGATGTACCAGCTTCCGAAATATTCAATTCGTCGATCGCGGACGGACTGTCGCCATCTGAACGATCTGATCTTCTCCAGCTACTGCACCAGTTACACAAATCTTTCGGTGTTGCTCAACCTGCCCATCGGCCGAACTTCTACCATTCTTCATTACATCGACACCGGCTCCCACACGCCTGTGCGACAACGACCATACCGCTGTTTCCGCGGTGGAACGTCAAGTTATTACCGAACAGGTGGACGATATGCTTCAACGCGGCTTTATTTGACCATCACAAAGTCCATGGGCATCACGTGTAGTTCTAGTAAAAAAAAAGAATGGTTCGATTCGCTTCTGCGTGGATTACCGGCGCCGCAACAAGATCACTCGAAAAGACGTGTATCCTTCGCCCAGGATTGACGATGCCCTTGATAGTTTACAAGGTGCCGAGTTTTTTCATCGTTAGATTTGCGTTCGGGGTATTGGCAGGTGCCCCTAGCAGATGCTGATCGTCCAAACACAGCCTTTGTGACACCCGATGGCCTATATGAATTTAATGTCATGCCTTCGGCCTCTGCAATGCCCCTGCGACCTTCGAACGCATGATAGACTCGGTTCTACGGGGTTTGAAGTAGCACATCTGTCTCTGCTACCTCGACGATATTGTTGTCTTTGCGCCCAATTTTGCAACACATCTGGAATGCTTGAAACACATCCTGACGTGTCTAAAGAATGCGCAGCTCCAAACTACTCTCAAGTTATCACGGTCCCTACCGCGTGGTCGAGCGTACTGCACCCGTCAACTACACCATTGAGCCTCTTACACCGCCCAGCGACCGTCGTCGGCGTGGAGGCGATTTCGTTCACGTAGAACGCCTCAAGCCGTACTTCGACCCGCTTGTTCTCACCTGTTAGATCGCCAAGATGGCTTCATCTTGCTCGACGGTGGAAATTATAATGAAAGGAAGACATTGAACACACGGGCTCAACTATCATCATCGCTGGGGGAAGGCAAGAGATCGGCGTTGGAACACCACCATCTTGTTCTACCTGCGTACTTTTTCGAGCTACCACCCGTTTGTTCGGCTCGCCCAACAAACCTCTTTACATTACAAAAGATTAATAACACGGTACCTGGCAAGGCAAGGCCACTTGGTATAAATAGCAATTTGTTTTATTGACGTATTATACAAAGAAGTAGTTTTCGGCTATTTGAAGAATATTTTGAATTTCCTATTTGGCCCCGACGAGGGCGCCCCTACAAGAAAGTGCAATAGAGCGAATGGCGGCGCCTGTGCGACCCTAACGCACGGGCGCTACCTAACTTAGTAGATCCAATCCCGGTGTTGGAAGCCGGAATGCGTCGCGGTTGATTTTTTCGCCCTCTGCGGCGGTTTATAGAACTTGAGAGTTTGCGGGCCCTGATTGCGTTTCGTCACGTCGACCCGGCGATGCTACGCCAGGCGCAAATCGGTCTCCGCTACAGTCGAGCCGGCTCTGATGCATCGCATCTCGAGGAGCGCATGCGCAGTAAAGCGAAAAACGCGCAGCGCCACCTCTCGGGAACCAACGAAACATCCCGCGCAGCAGGTTCTTGTATGTACATGCGAGTCTGGCGTGGCTGGCGCGAAATGCAGCAGGATCTATTCGCGGGCGAGCGACGGCCGAGCGCGCCAGCAGCCGTTCGCCGCGTCAGAGGTCAGCCCACGGCGGACTATAGGGGGCCTGTTTTTCGCTGACGTAACGTCGCCGTGACGCGCGCACGCGCGCGTCGACGTTACGTTGGAGTATATTCAGCCCCTTTAGTTTCAGATTAAGCTGGCCTTCCGCTGCATACAGATTACTGTGTGCAAAGCGAGTTTTGGCAAAGTCACCTAAAACATGTGCTGGTGGTGTCTCCCGTGCTCTTTACTAGCGAATAGCGGAGGGCTAAGTTGTAGGCTGCAAACTGTGTACGCCCTTTAGAGAGCGGCAACAGTCCACTCCCGCACACGCAAAGAAAACCCGAAAATACATTTTTCCTGAAGACAATCCACCAGAGCGAAGTTTTGCTGCAGCAAAACAATTAAAAGTTTAAGTTTACGCACAATGCAAGCTCAGAACAACCAGCAAAGACACTAAAGTGAGGAAAGACAGCATAGGCCATTTTGGCACGTTGTAACTTGTGAACACAGCATATGAGGACATATAATATTGAAATCGTGTATTTACTGACATAGCGCTCTTCGATAAAACATTTTCGTCAAAATTGAGAACAGAGTGATTTTCATTTTTTTGAAAGGGATCGTTTAAGAAAAAAGTTACTTCTTAACTATATTTTTCTTCTTTTCCGCTTCCTGTAGGAAAACAACCTTACGTTACCTTTTTTTGTTGTCTCCGTTTGAAATAGGAAACACCCAAGGCGTATCAAGGTTACCAAACTTTTTTGATTTCGGCCGTCTTTACCTTTTTTCACATTTTGTTTTCCTCTATCGAGCATGAGGAAAGCATAGTGGTAATTCGCAGGGACGCGTATTTAAACCAAAAGAAAAAAAATTTCGACACAACGTTCGCGTTAAATTCGGCCGTGAAATCGGAAAATATTGCGGTAACCAAAAGAGGACGCCCGCGCCGCCACCTTCAAATATTTTTGGGGCGCTCTGAGAGCGTTTTTCGGAAATGAAATTCGCAATGCCCATAGACTCTCACGCCACCAAGCGGATGTCAGGAGGAGGGCTAGCAGACGACAAACCGGCAGCCGCTCTCGACTGCGCCAGCCCGATTGTCAACGCGTTGGTTAGAAAGAAAAACTTCGAGTTTGCATGTTTCGTGAATCCGTGAACAAACCGTGCAGTCCGTGACAAGATAAATTTAATTCTTTCTTGTTGGGCGCGAAGTTTTCGAGCAAATACGTCGTGAAACACCCTGGTCAGGTCGTGCTGCCAATGATGGCACACAGAGTACACATTTCAGCTCCGCGAAGTTTTCTGTGGCCACGCAGGTTAGTGAAATGTTAGTTCGGTCTTTTTATGTCGAAACTCGCGCTATTTCGCTTGTACATAATATCCGTCCGTGTTTTCATGGTGTATGATACCCATAACATTGTACGCGGCGTGTCGCGTGAGCTCGCGATGTCCTCTTCTATAACTGAATAATATCAGAGCCTTCGTAATAAATAGGTGATTCACTAAACTAAAATGGTTACATTTTGTCAGAAAAGAGCTGTATGAATCTTGCGAGTGACCATTCAGTCATTCGGGGCTGGGCTCGCTCCACGGCTATCATGAACTACGACCGAGTACCGGCCGCGTTGCGGGCTAAAATTGATCTTGTCCTCAGCTGACGCATTCTGACGGAGAGTAAACGTGATTGATTGATTGATGGAATAAGTGTGTATCCACGTTAGTGGACGCCAGCTGGCGAAATTCGATTGGCAGCCCCGCTCTCAACGTCGTCCTTCAGCCGTGTCTTGCTTTCATAGCCAGCGCTGCACTGCATGTTTGTTACATTGTTGATAGGTGGCAGCACACTGCAAGCAAAGTGTTCCCTGAGCCCAGAACGCGTGGAAGGCGAGGCAGCTGCTCTCGGGGGAGGAAATTATTTAGATTGATTTTGACAGTGACGTTCAAAGAGACCGTGCACCTCGACGAAAATTTTTCAGCAGTAATTCTCTTTAACGTGCCTTGCTGGTTAACCATCCTTACGGCAAGCTTTTCACAACCGTAAGTCACTTTGAATGTACTTGATGTCCAATAGTGTTGCGATCAAAATAAAAGCATGTCTTCTGATGCTATGCACGTAGCGCAACTTTTGCGGCCGCATGCTGCCAACAAGCTGGGCGAGAAGGAGCGAAACGCGCAATCACGTCCACAAGCTGAGTTTCCAAATGGACTTGACCACTACCGTCCGAATGGCGTTGTTGTTCAGAAATTCTTCGACGTTGCGCAAACCCTGCGTGTGCATTCGTTTCGAGGTGCTCATCAAACTTGTAACATGCGAGAGAAGTGAACTGTGCACTCCGGGTTCCTCACCACACAAGTAATGATGACGGAGTAACATGCTTGGAAACCATCGTCACGCTAAACATGCGGTCCTGTGCAGCAACGATGGCGTTACTCGCTAGCGACCTACTATTACGGCAAATCCCACGGGCAGGCACGGTACGTATACCTGGAGTGCCGTTCAGTTCTTACGTTTTCTGCAGTGCGCACAAGATTTCGTAAAGCATCGTCGATGCACGGCAACGGAGCCGAAATAAAACCTCTCACACTGCGGTAAATAATGAGGTAGCAAGCATTTCGCACTTTCTATGATTTGGGCAAGTGTTTTGGCCTGATATCCACTTCAGTGCAGCTCATGACCTCATCCGGCGAAAGTGGCACGGGCCGTACGTCCCCACGTCCTATCTGTTCCTATGCTAACAAACGGGTTGACCATCCTCCGGGCGCCATCTTGAATGGCACAGCGCGCCACCTATATTTCGTGGGCATTGCGAATTTTCGGTTCCGCGCACTTTGAATGTGCCCACCTAGCAAGAAAAACAGACAAAAACAAAACAAAATTATCGACCGGACATGCATGTTCGAGCTCCCGTGGAATCACACCGAATTAAATTCTGTGTATGGATGTCAGCGAAGTTGAATATCAGAGGACTTCACAATTTGTTCAATCTACCTGGAAACTGGAAAAAATGGGCATTGAGGTCGTCCATGAATCGGCTTCAACCAAGTCTCTGGATCTCTTTTGAAAGACCAGCCGAAAGTCGAACGGCAGGTACGCGTGGCCGTGGATGGAAGATCGCAAACACCTCATTCGTGACAGTCGTGACATTGCCGTGAACCATGGGTGCAACGAGAAATTTTTTTGGAGGAGTGTACACTGTTGTATGTTTGAGCATGTGTTTGTATGTGTGCGTGCACAAATTGCGTACTTCAAGAAATGTGTCCGAAAGTCGTCAGACATAAGGAGAAAGAGATATTTGCATGCTGCTTGAATAATTACTTTTTCTGTTGCGACATGCATCTTAAAATGAGTAGAGGCATCACTTACGAGACCAATTCAATAAATTAAGTTAATTAACTTGTTATTTAGTGGATACAGGCGGTCGGGTCAAATGGGAAAATTGCAGTCCTTCTTGCGAATAGCCTGTTGGCGCTTTGGTATTTCTCAAAAGCAGCCGCTGGGAATTATAATCGAAAAATGAAATTTTACCAATCTCGCCAGCGCAACCGAAGCTCGGAAGAGCGCAAATACTCTTCCGAGACGTCCAAAATGAGCGAGCGTAGTCGTACTAATCATCGATCGACTTCGCTTCTTGGTTTTAGAGGTTTGCGTTTGCGATTAGATCACGTATGGCCATAGGGCATACCTACCGGGGCGGCAAGGAAGAGGGTTCTGGCCCACCCACTGCAAAAAGTCAGGCGAACAAAACCCCCCTCCTTTCGAGAGTGGTCACTGTCGGAACCACATTGATAAAACAACATCGAAGGTGTACCTTCCTCTCCACATAAGTGTCACATAATTACATAACTGAATTTTATACCATATATCGGCCTTCAGCAGTGAAGGCTGACTTTCGCGCCAGAGCACCACGCGTGGTTTTGCGCGGTGGGAGCCGCCTATCCGATGCTTTGACACTTTGCGCCTCAGCATCGCAGAGAAGGCCACCGCCGAGGAGGAGTTCTCTGATGTCACACAATAGGGGACATTCAAAATGTGCATCGCCATCGGTAGACGATCCCATAAGCTCGATCCGCCACGTTCTGTTGGACGCGAAAGCTAAGCCGCTCACATATCGCAGCCCTTCAGGTGCTAGCTACTGGTTTTTTTATCTTCGTTCTGCGATGACTCCCTAATGCTTCGGCCGCTGTTCAGGCAACGAGGGAGCCCTCACAATACCGGGAACTAGGTAACACTATTTTTAATCGAATTTATCAGTTACCTGAACGAAGAAAAAGAATGTACTGACGCGAACCTGTTTCGTCACAAAACCGGCCCTGTGCTTTGGAAGAGACCGGCGCGCGCAAAAGCGCTCTCCAACTTCAGTTCTTACTTCTCCGTGCAATTTTGTTGCTAGCCTGCAAAATAACCTAGGCTTGCAGAACAATATATTACAATATATGTATTTTAAAAGAGACGGCCGACGTCGCGCACGCGTGAGAGAGTATGATTGATCAAAATGAGCTTGTCGGTGTTGCAGATCGGCGAAGAACATTATCGAACATCGAAAACATTCAGCATTGCGTCCTTCGACTGATCGCTGACGCATACCTTACTTGCGCACCATGCTTGCTGTTCAGCTGGGTGTTATCTGTAATATAAGTGGTGTGTGTACGGTAAGTGGAAGTTGTGCGTGAAGTATGTGTCTCGGTTCGGAACGCCAGCAGCCGAACGCACGGGCGAATCGGCGTGCGGTAGGTAAGGTGCATCTTATTTTGCGAATACGTTGTCATTTCCTAACATATACGTAGAAAATAGGCCATCAAAAATTATTGACGTCACTACTCAGTTGTTTCATTTTCTATTTTTTGTCTCCGTAATATTCCCAACGTTGCAGTGCATTTTCAAATATTTTGCTGTGTTCCGACAAAGTTTTTTTTTTTTGGCGTTGCCAGCGCGTAAACAGCTGCGGTTCGGTTTCTGCACTGCTTTTAATTTCAACCTTTTTTTTTGTAGTGCACTTTTGTTAAAACTTCCTCGGCGCAGTGCTTTATGTTATTTTGATCAGAAATAGCACATCCCGAAAATTTGTAACGCGCATGCTGCTGCAACACACTATTTAGATAGATCTAGGGCTCGCATGAAATCGATTCTTTCAATGCGTGGGAGGATAAGCCGATTTGTTTTTTTTTTGCTGTGACCATTTCTCACCCACTAAACAGTATTGTAAGGGTACGCTCGGCGCAATTCGGCATTAGTAACATTTTAAAAAAGTAAAATACGCTTAATAACATTGCCTTATACCAAGTTTATCAACAGAGTTCCACGCTTCATTTTTGCGCATTGGCAAATGATCATGCGACAATTGCCTTCAAGGTATACAGTAAACAGTTATTGTTTTAATAAGTCTTCGATTTCGCTCTCGTGCGTGACACGCTTATAACTCGAAATGCGTGCACAATCTGTTCAACAGATTGAGATATAAAATGTAAACAGGCGAGCAAATAGAAAGGTATGTAGTTTGCAATATCGCTGAACATAGCGAACCGGAAAGGTGAAGTATCCCGTTGCATGAGAGCTTTTCCAGCAAAGTTTGTGTAGTTCACTGCAGAAAGGAGTGTTCTTCGAGGGGGGCGAATTCATTCCGCGGCCAACTATGCAGCCACGTACAACGACGCTCTTTGACGTTAATGTTTCCCACACGGAATGCAAAAATATACGAAATTCCCGGAGTAGCTCACCAGCAACGTTCGGTTACTGGTGAGCTACTCTCTGGCATCTGCATGACGCGTTTAAAAAAGCGACGAAGTACTTCTAGGGACCGTGGTACTGCTAAATGTCCGGCCGCGCTCTGCATTCAACGCGCCTGCACCCAAAGCGCTTGGAAGGGATATGGCGGCGAGAGGTCCCGTGATGCGAGTAAGCCAATCGCGTCGGCGGCGGCGCGCGGTAAACAGATGTGATACTCTGAAAATTTTCTAGTGATTCTAGGTAGATCTAGAGTTACTGTATATGCTACCTTTAGGTAGCAGTGTTGCGCATAGGTGTGGCTAGCAACCAGAGCTACGCGGTGAGTTCGCACTCCCTTTTTGCAGGTGACATGCCTACCGTGTCGCCTATTAACATGGCTGGCGTGCCGAAGATCGGCGATAAATATTGGCTATCAGTGACAGTGTTAATTCAGTTCGCTGCAGCGGCGGCGTCGATAAATAAAAAAACTTGGCCCGAGCGTCAGCTTCTCCGCAATGCATGGTTGCTAGCGGCGTTTGGAAGACAGATGCGCAACTCTGCTACCTAAAGGTCATATACAGTAACTCTAGATAGATCATATTTGCACTCATCTTTCCGCCAGGTTGCCAGGTTTGGCTACTTTGCGCCAATTTGGCTACCTTTTTTTGGGCCGGTGGCGGTAGAGAAAACGCCTTGGCTGCTTGGCTACGTTTTGGCTAGTCTCCTCTTAAAGTCACTGGAACGGGAAAATACCGCGGCCGTCCTGCCCGCCGCCATATTTGGTCCAGCACGGCCTAAGCTGAGGCGGTGCGGTGTTGATTTCACGTGGAGTAACCTTTGGGAGTAACGCATGTTTTACGCATTCCGTGCACTTTTGCAGCCCCGACTGAAGCATACCCTTGTTCGCTAACTGATTAGGAAAGAAATAGCGGCAGTTTTCACTTGCCTACACGCGCACGCACGCGTACTAACCCGATAAAGAAATGCGAAATGCGCGGCATTTACGCGCTCGGCTGTCGGCATTTATTAACTGCGAATCATTTCTTAGCGAACTTCTGCGAGTTTGAACGTAGTATCTATCTATCTATCTATCTATCTATCTATCTATCTATCTATCTATCTATCTATCTATCTATCTATCTATCTATCTATCTATCTATCTATCTATCTATCTATCTATCTATCTATCTATCTATCTATCTATCTATCTATCTATCTATCTATCTATCTATCTATCTATCTATCTATCTATCTATCTATCCGTCCACGACTATGTGCTCTCCTGGCCGTTTCGTTAATGGGATGTATACCAAATTTGGTATGGGATAACATGACTGTATGATGAATATAAGCTACAGGTGGTAACATGAAAATAATGGCATGTACGCCATGTACGGCATGATTTACATGCCACGCTCATGGTGCGCTTGCGGCCGCTTCGCTAGCTTGATACACACCAAAATTGATATGGCGTGACAAGAGTTTATCACGAACATAAGTTACTCCTCATAACGTGCAAATCATGGCAGGCATGCCATGTAAAACATGATTTACATGACATGGTCTCGGGGCGCTCGCGGTCGTTTAGTGAAATGCATATATACCAAAATTGATATGACGAGATATTTCTGTATGACGAACGTTAGTGACAGGTGGTAGCATGAAAATCATGACTTGCATGTCATGTACAGCATCACTTACTTGCCACGCTCATGGTGCGCTCGCGGCCCGTTCGGTAGCTTGATATACACCAAAATTGGTACAGCGCGAGATGACTGTACGACGAACATGAATGTAACGTGGTATGAATGTAACGTGGTAACGTGAAAACCATGACATGCATGACATGTACGGCATGGTTTACATTACACTGCCTTTGTGCGCTTCCGGCCGTTTTGTTAACTGGATGTATACCAAATTTGGTATGGCATGACATCGGTGCGTGACGAACATAAATTACAGGTCATGCGTTGTATATACCAGATTCTACATGCATGCATGCATGACAAACATGCGATATATAGTGAACTAGATGTCATGAAATGAATGACCTCATCTGCCTCAAAGACGAACAAGGCGATATATGCAGCTCATTGCTGGCATTAGGCTGATTCCCACAATGCGTGGGATCTGCCGGACTGACACAAAAGGCGCAATTATACAGTCACGTCACGCGCTTCCAATCTTGGTGCATATCAAGCCAGCGAACCGGCCGCGGGTGCACCATGTAAATCATGCCTTGCATGACATGAGTGCCATTATTTCATGTTATCACCTGGTATTTATGTTCGTCAGTCACGTCACGCAATGCCGATTTTGGCGCATATCAATGAAGCGAACCGGCCTCGAGGGCACCATGAGCACAACATGTAAATGATGCCTTACATTACATGCGTGCCATTATATTCATGGTACACACTGTTATTTATGTTCGTCATACAGTCACGCCACGCAATACCAATCTGTAGCAGTCAGGTTTCATGGCGCACTGATATGTGCGTGAATTTTACGCCAAACATAATTAAAAGCTGCCCGGCAATGTTATTGTGCATGAACCTTCTGAGGCAACCACGCGAAACAAGCTGCACTAGTGCAGCAGAGACGCCAACATTACCCGAAACAACATTTGCGAATTCTCAATGAAACGCTTGCCTCAGAAAGGCGGGTATCAGTCGTGGGAACAAATTTTTCGCGCCGTATTCTGTGCAGCCACACAGCCCGTCGCATGGCAACCTTTTTCGTACTCGGAATAGCAAAGACGGTTTCGCCCGTTTCCCGCCGGTTGCTGCACCCAAAAGCGCAGCACCCAGGCCTTCTACGATGCATCAACAAGCTTGCGATGAAGTTTCAAAACGATACGGGATGTCGTAATGTCCCTGCACGCTTTTCTGAAGTTATAAAAACAATCTCCCTTCAAAGCGCCATGTGTCGGCGGCCGGGAGATACTGGCGAGGCGAGCGAGCTGGACCCTTTATGTGGTGAAGCCACCGAAAGGGCGCGGCGGCGAAGAGAAAAAGAACGCGGTACTTTTCCCGTTCCAGTGACTTTAGTCTCCTCGTGCCTCACTTTGAACGAAATCTTGGGACGTCGGAGTCGCTGGCGTTCGAGTATGCGTTGTCAAAACATGGTGGCCAAGGAGTGTTTCCAGCTTCCAATATTCAATTTGGCGCTTGCAATAAACAACAACAACAACAACAAAAGCTTTTGGACAAGTGGTTGAGAATAGGGTAAAACTCGGCGCCTCAATTCGCAGACAACCTATTGGTGAACGCGAGTTTAAGCTGTAATTAGAAGTGAGCAGGGGAAGCGAAAGCGCTACGCATCCAGGGCGCTGTATCGGCATTAGAAATCGGATACCTGACAAACTGCTTGCGTCGTTTGAAGGAACGGACTGCGATTGAAGAATATTCAGTGCTCGGACTATTTCATCACGCGAGAAACAATTGCGGAAGTGACCACAATTTATGCGTCAATAACAGCAACTGTGGTTTTAAACACATTCATGCAGTACTCACTTTTATTGCCGCTGATGCTTCTACCAATTCAGGAAAAGTCACGCAAAGCACGTAAAGAAGATGTCATTTCTGCTATAGGGCAACAAACTTCGTCATCCTGCACGAAATGATTCCTAAAGTCAGCAATTTATGCTTTAATCTCAGAAATTATCATTTCGAAGACTTCTTGCTGTATTTATTTGCATTTACATCAAAAGGCTCTTGAATTTCGTCATTTTAAAAACAAAAAACAACATTGCAGTTGTTTTCAAACACGTGAGGCTACTTTTGGCTATTTTTGCTGCCCTCGATTGAAGTTGGTTAGTTTTTGGCTAATTTTTCCACATTTCTTGGCTTTTTTTTGTCGTTTCGACCTGGCAACCCTGCTTTTGTAGCGTTAGATACACTCGTGGAGGAAGGAAAAATAAGGAGAGGCCCTGACGTCCCATTCGTGAAGCCTCCACATCGCAAACACCCGCATCGCCTCCTAGCGAAGGAGCCTCGAAACATATCGCGAGTTCCGCCGTGTCGTTTGCAAGCGCATGCGCTATTCGAACCTTTTTTTTTTTCGCCGTGCCAGCGGCGCCGCGGCGCAGTCGATTCACGCATGCTGCTCCTTGCGTGTGTTCTTTAGGAAAGCTACGCAATGCCCAGCTGTTGCGTATGCCCAGTGCAAATCGCGTGCGCTGGGGACAGTACCTTCACGTGTACGTACACGTTCGCTTCATTGCTGATCACTAATGCATGGTATTTGCATGCGAAGCTCTCGGATGTGCGCTCTGTTGCTTCTTACTCATTGTGTCAACTCAGAACACACGTGAACTTTTGTTTTTGGCGTCTCACGCGCCGTACATCACATGCGCCGAAGGCATCGTACGTTTAGAAGCTGTGTCGTTCAACGAAAGGGCAATAAACTTATGTTGTTGTTATCGGACTACCGTCTACGTGATGTATGTACTGTGCGGTGTGCGCTCGCTGCGTGCTTGTTGTGTGCGTACTGGAATTACAAACTTTACGTGCACGATCGCGTATACAATACAGCGGTGTCCTCTTTTCGACGTGAAGTTACGTCAACTATAGGTTGGCGTTGCGCCGAATAGCTACTACGCTCACTCCATATACACGAACAAAGAACCGCTAATCCGGCAACAAATCGGGAAATCGGGCTACGAGAAAGGGAAGGCCTAACGCCCAGCAGAACGCGTAAGTCACTGCTAGGTGAGTTCGACGATTATGCAGGGGCTGAACGTTTTAGATCACGGCACGTACCCGTTTTCTGTGCTGTTGCAGAAAACGCTCCACGAAGAATTTCAGCACGCAGCGCTCGGGCCTGACACGCACGAACAGCCTGGTAAAGGTCTGCTTGCAACATTTTACTGCGTGCGAACCGCCCAATACGCGCTAAGTTTACGCCGGGGCTACAAATCTGCGCAGAAGCTAACCACCGCGGAGAGCACGCCGCGGGGCGTCTGCTGTTTTGTTTGCCCCATATCGGTTTGTTTGCCCCATAAATCTGACGTCACTTCCGCCACACTTTTCGCAATGCATTGAAATACGATAGGGCCTCTCCTTAAGGAGAGGCCCTGACGTCACATTCGTGAAGCCTCCACATCGCAAACACCCGCATCGCCTCCTAGCGAAGGCGCAGCGAAACATTTCACGATTTCCGTTGCGACGTTTGCAAACGCATGCGCGCATCGCGAAACTTTGCGGCCTTTTTTTGTTTGTTTGTTTTTCGCCGTGCAAGCGGTGTAGTCGATTCACGCTTGCTGCTCTTTGTGTGTGCTCTTTAGGAGAGCTACGCAATGCCCAGCTGTTGCGTATACCCTGTGCAAATCGCGTGCACTGCGGACTGCACCGGGTGTCACTTTTCGTGTGTATGTATACGTTCGCTTCATTACTGACCACTAAGGCATGGTATTTGCGTGCGAATCTCTCGGATGTGCGCTCTGTTGCTTGTTACTCATTCTGTCAACTCGGAACACGTGAAATTTTCTTTTTGGCGTCTGACGCGCCGTACATACCATGCGCTGAAGGCATCGTACGTTTTAGAGGCAGTGTCGTTCAAACGAAAGGGCAATAAACTTATGTTGTTGTTATCGGACTACGTGATGCATGTATTGCGCGGTGTGCGCTCGCTGCGTGCTTGTGTTGTGTGCGCACTGGAATTACAAACTTTACATGCACGGCCGCGGCTCAATACAACGGTGTCCTCTTTTCGACGTGAAGTTACGCCAACTATAGGTTGGCGTTGCGCCGAATAGCTACTACGCTTACTCCATATATATACACGAACAAAGAACCGCTAATCGGGCAATAGATCTGGAAATCGGGCTACGAGAAAGGAAAAGAAAGGCCTAACGCCCAGCAGAACGCGTCACTCACTGCTAGGTGAGTTCGAATACGATGAGGCAGGGGCTGAATGTTTTTGATTACGGCACGTACCGGTACTTTCTGTACTGTTGCACGAAAACGCTACACGAAGAATTTCAGCACGCAGCGCTCGGGCCTGCCACGCACAAACAGCCTGGTAAACGTCCGCTTGCAACATTTTATTGCGTGCGAACCGCACAATACGCGCTAATTTTACGCCGGGACTACAGATTCGAGCAGAAGCGAACCACCGCGGAGAGCACGCCGCGGGGCGTCTGCTGTTTTGTTTCCCCATAAATCTGACGTCACTTCCGCCACACTTTTCGCAATGCATTGGGATACGATAGGGCCTCTCCTTAGTTTTTCCTTCCTCCATGGATACACTAGCCTAGCCGGAGCCGATTTCGCGTGGATCGTCATGAGCCGTGCTGCGCATGCGCGAGGATCAGTGCGTAGCCGGCATCTCACGCGCTCTCCGCCACCGCCGCGCGCGGCTGCCCGCTGCTGGTGGCGGAGAGCGAGAGGAGTGGCGTCGTAGCCGGGCAGACAGACTGGCGCCGGCGCACGCGACTCGCCGCTGCTGCTCTGCGCATTCGAGAGGGGTGACGTCGTAGCCATGGCGCGCGCAGCTATTCGCCTTCGCTGTGCTGTCGCCGTCTGACAATGCGCTGGTGCCGGTTGATAGCGCCTCTGACTGGCGTTTGCAGGTGGGTAACGCCATCGAGAAGGAGAGCGCGAATGCTGCTCAACGGCGCAGAAGAGCCGAGAGGCTTATGTCATCAGATCCCCAAGTAGTTGCCTGGGAATTAGCGGTTCAGCGTACGAAGAATGAAGAAGCAACCTGATGTTGAGCAAAAATAAATATGCATGTGCCACACAATACGCATACCTTGTGTGTGTAAGCATGACAATCAAGCTAATCCTACACAATCTCAAAAGCTCGGAATAATCAGCTGAACCTTTGCTAACGCTACGTATATACAGGCATAGCCGAGCTAAGCCACTGCAAATTTTTGGGTGATCGCGGGCCCTCGCATTCGAATGCTGTTCGCAATAGCGCGCGGTTATGCGCGCCTCCGTAACATGTGAAAGCAAGGAGCGCAATATTTTAAAAAGATATGGCAATGAACGCCCAAGTATAGCCTTCAATAAAAGCAGAACGACAATACTAAATCCACGCGATAGACTGCGTCCACAAAACATAATAAACAGGCAGTGTGCAGTAAGAGAGCATTACTCGGGCCGCTTTCTTTGTATACACTTCAAACGCGCGATCAGTATTTTTGTCTGGTTTGCGGCGCACCGCTCATGCATGCATGTCCATGCCTTGTTTGTTTCGAAATAAAAACTACGACGCACGCTACTGCGGAGGCTGTAGGGATACTTGTGGCTAAAGAAATGAGCCAAGAAAACAGCACAGCGTCGCGCAGGTCGCGCAGAAACAATGATGTGTCGGTATGTGACGAGTGCATACGATGCGTGTTTATAATCGCAGTGGGAAATACAGTGGATATTTATTGCAGTGCAAGGTTATCTTAGACGTTTGACAGTCACACCTCATCTGCAAAGAGCACTTTTCTTGAACACCTACCTCAGATCGGAAGCGCACGCCACTAGGGAACAGCAGTTCGGCTTTGCGAAGCGGTGCGCCTCTTGCAGCTGCCATCCGTGTGAGTTTTTAAGAATGCAGAGCTCCGATATTGAGTTCCCGTCGATTTATGGCAGCACAGTGAGGTCCGCTGACTATTCGGCGCAGGATGACGAAAGAAACAACCGCATTTTCTTGGTCCGAAAGCTTCGCCAACGACTGCGACTCAGCCTCTCCGTGGGCTCTCCTTATGGAGGGGCTAGCAGACGATTCCGCGATGGCGCCCAACAAAAAATGCCGGAGGCGCCGAGTGTTGCCGGAACACCAAGCATTCTGAATATCCTCTATTGCGTCCTGTTTTGTTCTGTTCTACTTTATAATAAATCCATGGCGACCCCAGCGCGGGCAACAACCATAAAATTTTGTGAAGGTGTCAATCAATCGCCGCTGCTTCAATTTAGAGGTACTCTTTTTCTTTGTCTTCTACAACGTACAACACTGCCTGCCTATCTGTTTGGCGGCTGCACGTTAAAGAACCCCAGGTGGTCGAAATTTCCGGAGCCCTCCACTACGGCGTCTCTCATAATCATATCGTGGTTTTGGGATGTTAAACCCCACATATTATTATTATTTGGCGGCTGGAAGTCAATGAGGGGGGAGAAGCGTTCAGTGGTTTAGCTGGCCCGGGCTAAAGCAAAACGCCGGCGAATGAAGACTCCGCTTCGCCTCTGATTAATTTGCTCCGCGTTGCTTATCTTGCTGTGGCTTGCAACGACTGCGGCGGCTTTCACTAAGGCGTTAAAAAAAGCGCAACCTCAGGAAAGAGCTCCCAGAAGCACACTCTAAGAAAAAAAGGGTCAAAAGAGGGTCACGGCACCATGATTTTCTTCGGGTATCAATTTCACTCTTTTTGGAAGGTAAAAGCACAAAAAGAGAGTTAGCATTTCTGCAGGAGTCCCTGGACTCTCGTGAAGCGCGTTCGATTGGCTTCCGTGGTGAAGGCGCTGCCGTATACGCCGTACATATCGCCATGAAGCATGTTGTGCCATGGCTCGCCGACGGAACCGTGCTGTCGCGGCGCTTCCGCCTCCTTTTCAGTCTCCTCGGTCTTTTGGAATGCGTTGCGTTGGTTGCGCGGTTTCCGTCAGTTGCATCTCTTGTAGTTTTGTGTTCGAGGGAACATGGGCATCTTCGGTAGCGGTGACGCCAGGCTCCATGCTCGAAGTGACGCTTGAAGGGTCGAATATTCATGGAGCTGCGGACACGGACAACATGCGCCTCTTAACGGTGAGTATTGCTTTCGTGGGTACTAATTATGCAGCTTTAGGTGGGCTGCGGCACAGATCTGCGGAAGTAGGCTGCCAGTCATTTCCATCAGCAGCCTCCGTCCGCGGGGCTGTTGCAGATGGATGGATGGATGAATAAACTTTATTTCGGTCCCTCGGAACGCGCCCTAGCACGTTGCGGGCCGCTCCCACGTCGGAACAGAAAGACCAAGTCCCTCTGCTGCGTCGCGGGCCCGTTGGACTGCCCATAATTGTGCTTCGAGTCCAGAGCTGGCACCTTCCCCTTTAGACGGCGTGATGACTTCGCCGCCGTGCCCAACTAAAACTGTCAGTTGACCAGTTGACACCATTATGAGAGTTGCTGTACAAGCTCCCATAATATGAGCGATGCAAACAATTATCATGGGGCATTGCTTGCTGGTCGCACGTTGTGTCTGCACTGAACATGCTTCCGCGCGTGGGAACGTCAAAAAAGTCTGTGTACAGAACGCTTAGGTGCACTATATATAATGGTTTTTGTTGGCATAAAGACGGTAGTTTGAGGTGCAAGTAGAGTACGATGCTTCCAGCACGTACGCAGTAGTCACTTATGTTGGCGCGCCTCGACGGTAAGGTGAAAAAGCTCGAGACTTTCGACGGCGCACGTTGTTGCGGCCGCCGCCGTGCACTCTTTTCCCTCGTTTCTGTTTGCTGTTTTAGGGGTTTGCCTACACTGCGATGACGTTCGGCGTTATAACAGAATCGAGTGAGTGTACGTGAATGTTGGAGCTATGTGCGGTAATTCTAGCATGTGACATGTCTGAACTCGACGTAGACGGCGTCCGCGTGCGCTGGGTGTCGTTCGGGCACTCCTACTCGCATGTGTTTATCTGAGTATTTAAGGATGGGTTATGTTTGTAAAACATGCGGTCAGTAACCGCTCACGGAGTGTCCCTGGCTGCCGGTGGATGTGCTTGGGTGTCGGAATATGCCGGCGCAAAGCCGTCCTTATTCTAAAACCAAATTTTTAAGCGATTTCTCAGAAAAGAAGTGCTTTCATTCGTGTATAGCCAGTGCCTATTGCCAAACGAGGTTCCCGCGTTCTTTTACGTGAATATTCGTTTCCCGTGCGAAATTGCTTTAAACGAAGTACACGTGTCAGATGTGTGTACAGTAACGGTGTGTTGAACAATGGGTGGTTTTAAATACAAATATTCAGTGCGTGTGTGTGTGTTGCTTATTCCCAGAATCCCGGATCGCTCATCCCGCCTCTTCACTCCGGTTGACAGCTACACTAGGGGAAACGAAGGTGTCGCTATGATAGTCTGGCGCCTCACCAGTCGTGATGGGAAAATAAACAGCGGCATTCGCCCTGTCAACGAGGCAGTCGATCCTACATTTCCTTTGGTTGGACAACACAACGTAGGAAAAGAGGTGTGTGGCACCGACGCAAAGGAGGCTAAAGCAATTTCGTTTGTTGTTTAGAAGAGGCTCACATTATCTTGTGCTGCAAGTTTCTTGCCAAGTCACATGTTACAAAAGCTACTATTTGCAAGTTGTGTTTTACAGAATAACGGCAAAAAACTTGGTTCCTTACCATGCCTGTTTGCATTTGTTGTTTTGTTGTCAGCCTTCATTATGCCTGTGTAAATCACTTATTACGTAGGTTTTGCAAACTCTTACTGCAATTCCGTTTTCTCATCATAATACCACGCTCTGCTTTTCGGATACACAAGAAGCGTACGGTAGGGGGCTAGTTGGTAACACATGGAAAATATAAAACTGCGCCTACATACAGGACACATGAAGAAAGAAGTGGACGGGACCACCGCAGACTAACAACTGTTAGTCTGCGCTGGTCCCGTCCACTTCCTTCCTCTTGTGTCCTGTATGTAGGCGCAGTTTTATTTTAGAATAACACAGAGCTGAGCTAGTTGGTAAGTATTGATTCTAAAAAGACAGGGCGTGCAAACACGGACACAAGAAAGAAGACAGGACACCACAAACGCCGACTAACAACTGAAGAGACGCACAATGGCTGAAAAGAAAGAAGGCACGAAAACTTATCTGCGCATGCCCATGCAACAGGCGAATCTATCAATCCGGCACGCGTGGCGGTCTACGTGGAAGATAACTGTTAAGGCATTTGATTTCATCTTTATGCAAGTTAATCGACGGTTGGCTCGCGCATTCGCTACCACTATTCTCGATATGCCATGCTTCAATCATCAGGCGCGTTCCTTCATTTCTGTGACAGTACAACACTGCGCATTCGTCGAATTTTGGCGTGCACTTACAATCTCGACAATGTAAAGATAGATTAGAAGGTGAGCCTCCTGTTAGCGATCTCTTATGTTCCAACAATCTCTGGTTAATGCATCGGCCCGTTTGTCCTACGTAGAAGCGGCCGCAGCTGAAAGGGACCTTATACACCACACTCGTACGGCAATCAGTGAATTTGTTGGTGTGTTTTGCGAAACAAATATCGGTCCGCTTCTTGTCTTTTACTCGCTCATTCTTCCTCTGCACAGCGGCACAAATCTTACCTAGCTTATTGGCAGCCGTGAAAACAAGATTAACGCCGTATCTACTGCCTACTTTCTTTAGCCTGTGGGATACGCAATGAATGTACGGTATACCATCGACACGTTTCTTCCTATCGCTTTCTGCAACCATGCTCGGACTTAACACAATAGACTTCTTTAAACGTTCAGCGACCGTGGCCACTGCATCACGAGGATATCCTACATCTAAAAGACGCGTAACCTGTGCGTTAAAGCTATCACTCATTTTGTGCTCACACGACTTGGTGAGGGCTGATTTAAAGGGGCCCTGCAACACCTTTCTTTGTTATATTGGAATAGTCCCATTATTGACGTATGACTCTTCACGAGCCATATGCCGCAAAAATTTTTCTAATCCGTCAAGTCTAAGTGGTGTTACCAACTTATAGAGATCACGTTCCGCAGCTTTCTCTCTCAACTCAACGCAGCGAGCGCGCGGAAAGCTGCGCGCGGCGTGAGGGGAGGGAGGGAGGGCGGAGGTGCGAGGAGGCGACGTCAGCGCCGGCGGCATTTTTTCATTTTTTCTCTTTGGCGTCTCGGCGCAACCACGTGGTCTGTGCCGCCACTTCCGGTCGGCTTGCGTCGTTCTCGTCGAGCGGAGTCGATCGCGCTGTGTATCGCGCGTGCTTGAAAACTGCGCGTCGGTTTGGTAATGTTGGGTGTGCACCTCGAACGCCGTAGTGTTTTCATCGCTCTGCCAACCATGGAAGCAAACGTGCGCGCTCGTTTGGAACGAATGACAGCTGAGATCGGTTTCGGCCCATACACCGATACACCGCCTCGTAAGACGGCACTGGCAGACGACCCCGAAGCGCCGCCATTACCGGACGCCAGCATTGTTATCGGAGACACGCTGCGCCCGTGCCTCGGTCGGTCGTGAGAACGTGCCGACGATGCAGTTCACAGCTGACGAGGCAACACTCGAACGGCTGCCACTCTCAACGGAACCGGCGATGGTCAAAAGCACAGAAATATTCACGTTTTCGGCACTGCGCTTGGCGAAAACGGAACCACGCAACTACGAGCAGACGAGCTGTCGGTGAGACCGGAAGTGCTAATATTAATGTTTGTTCGGTGTTTTTAACGCGATAACATAATATAAACATACATATTATCTACTTATTGAACTCAAAATTAACAACGAAAGTAATAATGAGGGTGTTATCATGATTATAACATCAGCCAATGGTGGAACTGCCGACAATCGCGTCATATTTTGCGGACTAATACATCATTTGTCGAGAGAAGAGGGAGCGATTTTCAGCTGACTTTGAGAATTTATTGTAAATTCCAGGCCGTGCGCATCGCTATAATATTTGGCTCGCGTGTTCTCGGGAGCCTCGACTACCGATCGGCAGCGCTTTTTGAGCATGCTCGAAAAGTGTTGCAGGGCCCCTTTAAGGCAAGACATGGCGATGCCGTTTTTTACAGCCTTCGAGTGCTTCGACGAAAAATTTAACAGCGGTTTCAAAGATCTAGGAGAATACTGCCAGCACACGTGGTTCTTCTGGAACATTAAGGAAATGTCTAGAAATTGTATTCCATTCTTCTGAGGCACCTCTGTAGTAAAGCTCAGCCCACCTCCATTTAATTCAAATTTTTTGCTCACGGAAGTTACCACCTTTTCAAAGTCCTCACCACTACAAAAGATCAAGTAATCGTCCACATAACGAAAAACCTTAATAACCGAATTGCCTAAGGTGCCTTCTAAAAGATTGTCAATCTTGCTAAGGTATAAATCAATAAGAACCGGAGCAACCTTAGAACCCATACATATCCCTGATTTCTGCACATAAACGCCTTCCTTCCAACCTACAAGCGTCGACTTTAAATACATGGAAAGGATTTCTAGAAATGCCCCGGTAGAAACACAACATTTATCGGTGAAAACCGTCTGGTGCGCTTGTTCGTTAATACATTCATTAACACAATTTAACAAGTCCTCATGCGGCAAAGAATAATACAGGTCTTCAATATCCATACTAAAAGCTTTACCACAGCCTGGGTTCTCCTCTGAGAGGAACTGAACTGGCGCCTGCGAATTACGCATACGAAAAGGGCCTGAAAAACTCAAAGAGGTTAAGCAGTTCTGCAAATAACTAGATACAGCGACTGGCCAGGTGCCTTGCTCTGAAACGATTGCTCGAAATGGGATCTCGTTCTTATGTGTCTTGGCTGAAAAAAAGAAACAATTCTAAAGTAAGTGATTTAGCCTTCCTGACATTACAAGCTATTCTCTCAAGATTACGTCTTAACAAAAGGTCGACAGTACGTTGCCTAACTACCGATGGCTTACGTTCTACCGTCCTTAAAATTCTTTTCTATGGCTGTTAATGCTTTTTCTGAGAGCAAACTGTCCGGCATAATTACAAAATACCCTTCCTTATCTGAAATTACTGGCCTGAGTTTCTTCTCGACACAGTAATTAACCAAAGGCCGGATAGGATCAGAACAATTGAGATGCATATTAGAACCCTTGATGCTAGCAACGCAGTCTGAAATGCAGTGGGAACGCTCTTCTTCAGGAACAAGTCTAGTGATTGTACGCGGCCAACTTAAAACGTCTATTGGTTTCAGGTTCGGCTTAAAACAGTATTTAGGACCTAAAGCTAGGGTTTTGCAGTGATTATCATCTAAGACAGCTCCTCCAAGGACTAGCAAGTTATTTTGCGGTGAAACAGTAGAAATAATCTTCCTCTTACATGGTTGAAGTTCTCGAAGTTTTACCCTCCATATGAATTCCGCATGCTGGTTAGCTACCCTCATCCAGTCGGCGTACATCTGCTTCTGGCGGCGATCGTCACGCGAAGTCGAGCAACGGACCTTGAGCCATTGTGCGTCTCTTCAGTTGTTAGTCGGCGTTTGTGGTGTCCTGACTTCTTTCTCGTGTCCGTGTTTGCACGCCCTGTCTTTTTAGAACGCAGTTTTATGTTTTCCTTTTCAGATATAATTTTTCAGGGCTGCTCACGCTGAACAGGAGCGACATCATAGCAAGTGACAAGTCTGATGCCTCCAGCCATCACCACTTTTTGTTCATAATCATAAGGAATTAATATGAAAACATGATGCCGATTTCTGCAGTTTGTTTTACACCATGTGACACTATGCCCATCACAGTCACACATTTTAGCTGGCTACACTCGTACAAGCATGCAAATAAGGAATACCTCACCTGCCTAATTGGAAATCGCACACCATCTTTTCGCACTTTCTAGATTACTCTGCGGGGAAAGGTACGTTGTTTCGAGGAGTTTCATTAAAATAATGCTAAAATTGAACTATTCTTTTTTTTTTTGCAGTGGCTGGGCACAACGGCAAGTATTATTGGACTTGCCTAAAATGAATACTTCACTATTTCCCAACAGTAGTCGCGCAAAAGTACAGCATGGGTCAATTGAGTAACCTAATATAGTTGTGGAGTCGCTTGATGCTTCGGTGTGTGTCATTTGACCCCTGTAGGAGTGTTGCCGGCAAGAGTCGTCTGACTCCCTCATAAGTGGTTATGTGATCCTTCGGGTAAGAGGAATAACCGCGAGAAAGGTGCCCGATTGATAATAACATTATCTGGGGTTTAACGTCCCAAAACCACGATATCATTATGAGGGACACTGTAGTGGAGGGCTCCGGAAATTTCGACGACCTTGGGTTCTTTAACGTGGACCTAAATAAATGTACACGGGCCTCAGATATTTGCGCCTCCGTCGAAAATGCAGCCGCCGCGGCCAAAGGTGCCGGATTGGAAAGAGTTAATTGCCTTGATGTAGGTTCTACACATGGCCAGTCATTACGCGACACGATGTTTTCGCGCCTTTGATTGCATAGTGTCACAAACACATGCTGTGTCCCAGAAGATTTCGCCCAACCATAAGCAGCTAATCGCCGATACGGAATAGAAACAAAAACTTGGTGTATTGTTGCGCGCTAAAGGACAAGCAAGAAACATAGGAACTCCCACTGAGCGGAACGTGTGTTTTCTTTCCGCGTGTCTTACACGCAACATTACGCGTTTAAATGGAAAACTGCCCCATTGGAAAACCTACCGAAACAAAAAGTTACAGGATCCTTTATGAATTGCCTAAGATCACTCAAAGGCGAAAGGTATTGCTATTTTACTGTGCATTTCATATCGCGCGAAGAATAAGTGAACGCGCAGCTTACGCTTTAGAAGTCACGTTGTACTCTTTCGTGATCACGCCGGATTTTTGCCTGATCAGGCATGTAAGGCCTGCGCCTTAAAACGGAGGACGTTCCTGTCAGCCAGCCCAGGTTTCGTGAAAACAAGTCCGAGATCTGTCCGAGAAGTCCGAGTACTAACACCAATGCAATCACCGTCGTGAACAGTGACGTCATTCTGGTCATCTGCTAGTTGCGATCATCGCAGATTCAGTTTCACCGGTGGTTGAATTTCACTGCTCCGCAATATTAACCTGAGGCCAGTTTTTCAAAATCTCAAAGTGGCAATGGCCTCTTCCTGGAAGGACAGCGATTCTCCCATTTGACCCGACCGCTTGCTCCGCTAATAAAAAAGTTAATGAAGCTTAGAATAACAGAGAGCTGAGCTAGTTGGTAAGTATTCATTCTAAAAAGACAGGGCGTGCAAACACGGACGCAAGAAAGAAGTCACGACCTGACTTCTTTCTTGTGTCCGTGTCTGCACGCCCTGTCTTTTTAGAATGAAGTTAATGAAGTAATTTTTTATTAACTGCCGTAATTGCTGTGTCTAGTCATCTTAAGATGTCTCCCAGCACAAAAAAGTTATTATAAAGTCAGCGAGCAAATATTCTATTTCTCTTATTTTTATGATTTTCGGAGACATTTATTGAAGCACCCTCTATATACACATGCAAAACTGGAAAAAATTGGGGGGTGGGGTTGCATCCACCCCCCTTGCTACGATAGACTGTGCCCTGAACCGTCTACAGAAGCTTGTGAGTAGGCTGTGAGCTGCAGCATGTACAGTCTTACGACAATATATGTTGCAATGTCACGGAGAAGTTTTGCCCAAGATTGGTAATGATCACCGCCCAATTCATTGCATCCCTCATGGTTTAACTTGATGGTCCCCGAGTGGGCCTAGCCAGGTGACGCTGAGTTTACTCGCGTCTATTGTGGACCGAATAAAGTTGTTTCACTCACTCACTCATCTGGTGGTTATCAAGGAACAGTCATTAACGACCAAACTCATGGTTTTGTTCGATGCTTCATCCCATGACCCAGCACTGCTCTCACTCGACTACTGTCGTGAAAAAGGAGCTAACTTAAATCAAGAGTCTCTGCGTGTGCTACTACATTTTCAAGAGCCAGACAAAGACACTTTTCAATTTCTTTGGTATGATATCATGCCCAAAGAGCAGAATGCTAATGTTGTCGAATGATGCGTGTGTCTTTTGGGTCAAAGTCAAGTCCAGTCCTGTTGATGGCTACTATTCATAACCATCTAAACAACGTTGCTCGAGAAGCTGGCGGTCAGAGCTTGCTACGTGTGCCTTGCAAATGGCCACATGGTGAGTCGCCCAGTACATCAATTTCACACCTTGGAAGCAACAAAACGATTTCGGTCACATTTTTCCTCTCCCACCAGAGGATGTTGAAATTAAAGAAGCAGGGCACGGGCTTGGGTTATGCCGTAGTGATGCAGAACTATCGATGGTACTATCGATACTCTCTATGGCTGAGTCACTATCGAACTATCGATGGCGCAAAATACTATCGACAGCGCTATCGATACTAAAAAAATGGATGGTACTATCGATAGTATAAAATCAACAGCACGAACTCATTGCAGAATAAGCTTGGTTCTCCGCGCGCGTGGTACATAGTGGGGCCGGAGGAGCAGACTAAAGGGCACGAAAGTGGACATGCTTGTGTTCTTCACCAGACTGCTTTGCTTACACACGATCGTAAAGTCAAACTGTTCGGCTGTAGCGGAAAGGAAGGCGTTACATGTAGTCGAACTTCAAATTTATATCGCATTTTATGATTTCAAAATAAAAAAAAAATATTATGAAGTTTGTTGATTGTACAGTGCAGCTGGTTGCTTCTGGATGTGAATTTATTGATGGATATATTCCGCCATTTTCACGGCTGAAATAATTTATTTCTCTCGGCAAAAATTGCTCATAAATTAAGTGAAGAGTATAGTAGGCTATTGCAAGTATTTTGCAATATGGCTAGCCAGCAACAGCATCATAATTCACAGCCCTATCGATAGTATTGTCATGTGGTTGGGACGAGGAAGAACGCTGCAGCAAGACTGGGAAACACGGAGCTCCTTATTTGAGCGAACTTGTGCCCATAAAATGAAACCTCAAAATACAAGCGATACACGCTGCGCACTTATAGCCTCGGCCGTCGAGTAATCAGATCACCGGTGGAACGCGTCATCTCTAATACATCACTCGTGGAACCTTCCAGCGTTATCGCTGGTGCTTGCGTAAGCTCTCGAATAAACTTGACTATTCGCTTCTGGCACGTAATCTTAACAGCATGATCTCAAACAATCGTGAAGCTTCTCGAACATTACGGCGCGGTCAGCGTCAAACGTTGCTAACAGTGTTTGTGAGTGAAACCGAAATACGTCAAAGCAATGCAATAAACACGCGTGGCAGTAATATGGCTAGCAATATTAGCCATGGTACTACCGATTGCACTATCGATAGTTTGTCGATAATAGTACTATCGATGCTATCGATAGTCAATTTACCGATAGTTCTGCATCACTAGACAGATGAAAATTCAGTTTGGTGATCAGAGCGAGTCCTTGCCGAGTGAAGATGTGTTCCGTAGCTACAACCATGTGGCCTCACTCCTTCCTTATACTAGTTTTTTTTGCAGCGTGTGAAATGTGCCTGCACAAGTGCTTGCTTGTCATCCACTCCAAAGGAGCTCATAAGATGGGGGGGGGGGGGGCTGTGGTGGAAGGCTGGGCACTGAGGCTTCCGCCAGGTCTTCCACAGTTTCATGAAGGTCGCTCACATAATCTGCATGCCAGAATATATTAATGACAAGTAAAGATGCAGGGAATGGACCCTGATGCAATAAATATAAAAATGGTCAGTTTACCACGAATTTAAAACTTTGTAATATTATCTAGGGTTTAACGTCTTAAAACTGCGATATGATTATGAGGGACGCCGCAGTGGAGGGTTCTGGAAATTTCGACCACCTGGGGTTCTTTAACGTGCACCTAAATCTGAGTACACGGGCCTCAAACATTTTCGCCCCCATTGAAAATGCAGCCGCCGCGGCCGAGATTCGATCCCGCGACCTTCGGGTCAGCCGTCGAGCGCCATAACCACTAGAGCGCCGTGGAGGGGCAATTTAAAGCTTTGTGACATTAATATATTCGCAGTGTGTACTGTACAGAATCACGTTTCCTTAATGCTGTCATTCTTATCCAGTTAGAGGTTACATGGCTACTACAAGATCCTTTACAACTGGGTATTGCAGTGGTCGATAAAATATTTTTCCAACAAAGAATACAATGAGGAATTTCAAGTCTGGAATTCATAGCAATATTGACCCATACTATGCTGAGGATGTTTTATTTTCAGGCATGAAACATAAATTTGGCCACAGAGTAAAAAACAGCGCGAAGACTACAAGGACGAGACAGATGAAACAGGACTGGCAATGTCCTGTTTTGCGCTGTCAGCGCCAGTCCTGTTTCAATTGTCTCGTCCTTGCAGTCTTCGTGCTGTTTTTTACTATGAATGTGTACCAACCAGCTCAAGTTCGCACGCTTCTAAGTTTGGGTAAATTTGTTCTTTGTCAATAAAAAAATGCACGCGCAGCTCACTGCTTCTGCTTTTTCTTCATCTCAATTACAGTAATTTGTGCGATTACCTCAGTGTGTGATCATTACCACTACTGGACTACAACTTGCTGTTACAGTAGCACTGATCAGGTCTCATAAATACACAATGAAAAAATGAAAAAGAAAGAAAAATAGCAGGGCATATTCTCATCATCTCTAAAGGACCCTAGCAGGTTTGCACATTGCAATGAACATGCTTCGATATCTTCATTGCTTGGTTGCCATTATGTCTGCAAAGTAGCAAATCACTATTGCCGTATAGAGATGACTGGTTCACCCTTCTTGGTCCCCAGCTGCCTGACTCACCATCCTTCGTCACTGCCTGCTCCCTGTCTGCATTTTCGCTATAATGTAACTCAGGTAGTGCACACCTGTGGCACAACAACAATCAATAAACACTTGTGGCTTTTGAAGAGCAGCACTCCTCACAAATTCACATTTTAATTCAGTTCGAAGTAGCTTCTGTCCGTTTTAATATAGTCCAGTTGTTCCTACTTCATGCTCTAAAGCTCAAATATAATGTCATACCAACTAGTCAAAGCTGCAGTCCTTCAGTGAAATGAAGTGCAGTCCGATGTGTCATTAGAGCTCTCAATAAAACTTCTATTCGCAACTGACAATATGCTAGTCTATGACAAGTGAAACTCGCTGTTTGCCGCGGCACACCGCGACATCAGCAGTAACTATGCAGCTAAAGATGCTCAAATCAACGAATAGTATGTGCTGTTGGGTATGTGACACAACTAATTTTACGTATACGGATCATTTGTCGAGAGCACATCGAGCGGTTTGCAGCTGAATTTGAAATTTAACTGCACATTCCACACCGCGCGCTGTGCTACAACGTTTGGTTCGCATGTTCGCAGGAGCCTCGGCTACCAACAAACGCATTTTCTGACCACGTTCAAAAAGCGTTGCGGGGCCCCTTAATGAAAATTAAATCACTTGGAGCTACATTAAGGCTGCAAGAAAGAGCGTTGTTTTTTTTCTGTATAGTGCAAATATAATTTACATGAATTTTCCTCAACCGCAGTCCACCTGCTTTTGCGCATACGCCACAACAGTACCACACAGGTGACACGTGCAATTGTACAAATGTATATACACTGGCATGCAGTGTACATAAATAATTTTAACACCTGCACCAAACCTGCATAAGGGTATATATAGGTTGCCTGTTGAATTTGCAAGAAACATCAAGCAACCTAATTACCACAAACATCACTTGATGAGAAAATGCACATGACTTTGGAGCGAAGCGGTTGGTGAGAAAAGCCGGGACTGGTGCCAACTAACAATTGATTGATTGGAAATCACATTGCATCCCAGGTAATTTCAGGCGCATGCGCGAGTCACATGGAAAATCGCCGTAACAGAATGACAACCTTCCTTTACTTATCAAGACTTGTCTAAAAAGTGCGATTCATTGCGATATAAATTCAAAGATGGCACACTAACACATTGGGCACCCTTCTTACTTATGTAAAAGCCTCCAACAATTCTCTGGCAACCTGGTGTCGACTTTTCCCAAGCACCCTGGTTTCGAAAAACCAGGGCGCGCATGCGCAGGACTTGCAGTGCGAAGGCAAGTGCAATCCAGATACATTGTTAAGGGAGGCTTCTTGATCCATTAATCACATAATTTGACATCGGCTAGTCCAGCTGATGTATGTCCAACCACAACTTAGAGGTATTTCATAAACTACCACAACTGCACATGGGCATTATTTATGTCACGGGCGGCCTTACACGGGCGCATAGTGGCGAGAGCTTGTTAGGGGCAGAAAATGCCACGGGAATACCGTGTCTGCTCACAACCTTCTTTGGGTTGTGGGCGACTTTATGAATATAGGGTATAATTTCCGGCCTTTTGTTATGCTCTTTAGGTTCCGCCCTTTTGCGCATGCCTTTCAGTTTCATGAGCAAGCCCTCCGAAACATTAGTTATGACTGAGCAAGGCAAACCAGCTGATTGCAGACGCGATATCTGATAACCAAAGCTGTGGACCTTCATGTGTTCGCAAGCTCTGCTTAGCGCGGAATGCAAACACATTGTCGCAATGGCTCTCTCAACATTTTTAGAGTGCGCCGATTCAAAATTAACGCACTCCTTTTTAGCACAAGTTCGATAGGACCAGCATGTGAAGTTATCATTAAAGGTTACTCTGATATCTAGGAATTGCAGTTCCTTATTACTGGATTCCTCGTAGGTAAAAGTCAGGCTCCTTCCATTGAATCTGAAAGCGGTTAAAACTTTGTCCAAGGCAGTACTGCAACTCTATTGGTTAGTAGAGTTCGAAATCACCTGGAAGTTGTCAACGTATCTCAATATCCTAAAATATTTAGAGTCAGTATCTTCATTCAAATCTGAGTCAATGGACGAGAGAAATGTTACAAAGCACCGGCGCCACACACGAGCCGATGCTATGCCTTTCCTTTGTGGGTGATTCGACGTAAGATCGAACAATCGATGGCTGGTCGACCTCTCAAATTTATTTCAAAATTTTATATATTATTGCCTGATGAGTGGAAAGAAGAGATCCACAATTTGTTTTGCCGCCAAAAATTTTTTCGAATCACAGGAAATCAATAATGACGAAGAGGTGGAGTGGAGCACTCATCCGCTCTGCTGTTTTGGCCAACTTTCGTTATGAATTGCACAAAATATATTAAAGTTAGGTAGCTGAAATTTCTTTAACTAAATATATGCATGTTTGTGCTTCTGCTCAGGTATTTTTAGTTTTTATGTGTAGTGTAGATGTTTTTATAAAAAACCTCAAATTGGCCCAGGGAACGTTATTTTCTTTACTTTGAACGTCCTTATCTCAAAAACGCCTTGTACCAGAACGACAAAAATCCCGCATTACGTTCTTCGCATGCTTATCTACCAAACTGCCGAATCTTATAATTATATAACGTTTCAGTAAATAGATATGATCGGGCTAACTTCAAGAAAACACCGAACAATGGAAACTTCTGACGACAATTAGAAAAAAAAACATTTTTTTACATTTCTTAAACTTTGTCCACTTATTCTCCTCCACATCAACTTTCACAATCATTGAAAACATGTTGCATAATGTTGTTGCACTAATAGTTACGGCCCCTCCAATAAGACACTTAGGCAAGCAGTGGCAATTTTGACTTCTTGCCCAGCAAGTGTATAAAATGCAGTCAGGATTGAATTTCTTTTTATTAAAAGGCCAGCAGTACCAAAAAAAGGTGTTGACAGCACTGAAGACGTTAATTATGAAATTATTTGGTTGCTGCAGCGGCCACGAGCGCGGGGCTATCGAGCAGGTGCGCGCGCACCCGAGATGCTCGTTGTAAGAGACGACGCAGTGAGAGCTCCTTTTCGCGTCCTCAGACCGATTGAGTTCGAAACAGCAACACCTCTCGGGTGACTTGAACGCACGTGCACTGGAGCTTCGCTATTCTCTCCACCCTCTGTTCGCATCGCAGCTAGGCGCTGATAACACGGCGGAGCTGGAAGCAAGATGAAAACTCTATAAGGGAGCTATGAGCGCTCGCTTCACGCACGCTGCTGCCTGAAAAACTGTGCTGCGCCAGTTGCAGGGGCGTAGCCAGGGGGGGGGGGGGTCAAATACCCCCGGAAATTTTTCAGTTTTGCTTGCGTATATATACACGTGCACATACAAACGCACGTATGGTTGAACCCCCCCATGGTTGAAGTATGATTGAAAAGTATGGTTGAACCCCCCCATCCCCCTAAAAAAATTTCTGGCTACGCCCCTGGCCAGTTGCGATCAGTGAAAAGCATGAACGTGGTGCTCCAGTGGCATAGAAAAAAATACGGAATGTCAAAGGAAAGAAAAGCAAACCTATCGGTAACCGGATGCGCTTGCCTATCTTAGGTGTCGGCAGCAGACGGCCTGAATTGGCCGCGCGTTCGGTGCGCTGTTCACACTTCATTCGTCGCGGATAGGCCTTGTGCTTTGCTCTTACTCTACTCCTCCTGTGCGTGTCATGGCGAGAAAGTATAGCTCTGAATGAGTGTATTGCGGAGACTACCTTTCGAAGCACAAGAAGCTTAAAATACTGGTTTCGAGAAACCTAAAACGACTACTGTGGTGCCTGGGAATGCATCGTATATATTTTAATTAGCGCCACCTTAAAAAGACACTTTCGGTTTCGATATCGAGGGGGTGGCTTCTCAGTGTCGTTTCATAGCAGTGTGACGTCACGGAGATACAGAAACTCGCGACGTACTAGCGGCAAATCCGTCATCTGCTCGTGGTGCACATAAACAACGATGAGTGAATTGTCGTCCAGTTACCCTGACAGTGATTTCTATGATTTAGGCTGCATGCAGGACGCAGAACTCGAAAACTCGGGGAAACTGTCTTGACTCGTCGGGATAATGTCCTTGCAGTGGGGCTGGCTTGCAGATGCTCAGCGATGAAAACTTCAAAGTCAAATTAAAATATTTTATACGTGTTCTCCGACTCCAGTGTGTGGACAGCGTTGACACTGCATACCAACGAAGCAAAAAATGTCCCTTTTGCGATGTCTCAAAATCGTGTCACTACTCCTTTAATTATTACAAAGAAGCCACAATATCGCAGAGTTACCAACCTAGACATAAATGCTTTGAAGGAACGCCCGAAAGATCAGTGACGGTCAGTGAGACGGACTACTTGTGCTACGCGTGCTTTTCCTACCACTGCAATGAAAGATCTTCACGGAACGCACAGTTTAACGATGACATTCTTATGCCCCCTGAAAAAGAAATCGACGCCATTAACCAGATCACTGCCACTACCGGTGCACATGCGTTCAAGTCACCCGAGAGGTGTTGCTGTTTCGAACTCAGTCGGTCTGAGCACGCGAGAACGAGCTCTCACTGCGCCGTCTCTTACAACGAGCATCTCGGGTGCGCGCGCGCCTGCTCGATAGCCCCACGCTCGTGGCCGCTGCAGCGCCCAAATAATTTCAAAATTAACGTCTTCAGTGCCGGCGACACCTTTTTCGGTACCTGCTGGCCTTTTAATAAAAATAAGTTCAATCCGGCCTGCATTTTTATACACTTGCTGGGCAAGAAGTCGGAATTGCCAATCCTTGCCTAAGGGTCTCATTGGAGGGGCCGTACCTATTAGTGCAACAATATTATGCAACATGTTTTCAATGATTTTGAAAGCTGATGTGGAGGAGAATAAGTGGACAAAGTTTAAGAAATATAAAAAAATGTTTTTTTTTAATTGTCAGAAATTTGCACTGTTCGGTGTTTTCTTGAACTTAGCCCAATCATATCTCTTTACTGAAACGCTATATTTATTTATTTATTTATTCACAATACCTTACAGGCTCCTTATCGGAGCATTGTGTAAGGGGGGCGATACATGGTTAAATATGACATGTGATAAATACAGAAAAAGTTGAAAATCTAAACTATACATTCTGAAAGGTGCACTGAGATACTGCGACGTAATCGAGTGCCAGAAAGAAAAAAGAAAAAAGAGTAACATCCAGGTAGAAAAAATAAGATAAGGGAGGAGCATGCGCGAAGCGGAAAAAATGCGAACTTAATTAACATTGACAGTCATTGATTGAAAAACAAAGCAAATTTTGGCAGTGTTTACAATACTATACAATGTGATATAATACAGCGTTATACAATATTTAAAGAAAAGAAAAAAAATGAGATAAACGCACGAAGTAACAGATCTGGACAAATTTTAATGAGAAAAACTATGTAAGCATGAAATGTTCGAGTAGGCGGTCGTGGAAGGCTTTGCGATTAGTGATCGAAGCGATATCACCAGGGAGATCGTTCCAAAGTTTAACGGCATGTGGCAGCGCAGAACAACAAAACGCCCTTGTTTTGCCAAAGATGCGCTCGAAACTGTCCTGATTATGGAGCCGCCTAGACATGCGCAGTGGGGTTTTCAAAGGGAGGGAATGTGGCCTGGTGTTATGAATATATCCGTGAAGCAGACACAAAAGGGAAACGTACCGGCGAACCTGAAGAGGGTGCAGCGAATGTTCGAGTTTCATTTTCGTAATACTGGACTTGCGCTCGTAATTTCCTGTAATAAAACGGGCGGCACGGTTTTGTACAAGTTCTAGGTTAGTAATTAAGTAATCTTGATGAGGGGACCAAATAGATGACGCGAATTCTAACTGCGGGCGAATGAACGTTAGGTACGCTAACTTGCGAATGTTAGGTGGCGATTTACGCAGATTCCGGCGAGTGTACCCAAGCGTTTGTGATGCTTTAGCACAGATAGCAGTAATGTGGGGGTGCCAAGAAAGATTGTGAGTTAGGTTTATCCCTAGATACTTGAATGACTGAACACGAGATATGGCAGAGTTGTTAATAACGTAGGGGAAATCTGAGTTCGATTGCTTGCGAGTGAAAGAAATGAGTTTACATTTTCCAGAGTTCAATACCATGAGCCATTTTTTACACCACATATTTATGAGGTTAATGTCATTTTGCAGGATGTGGTGATCATCAGGAGATGTTATTTTTCTATAAATGATACAGTCGTCAGCGAATAGTCTTATACTTGAGGAAATATTATTGGGCAGGTCATTAATGTAAATGAGGAAGAGTAAAGGGCCTAGAACACTGCCTTGAGGGACTCCGGATGTTACATCAGCAAGGGGAGAAACACAATTATTAATCACGGTAAATTGTTGTCGAGATGATACGGAATTTTTGTCGCTCTGGTACAAGGCTTTTTTGAGATAAGGGCGTTCAAAGTAAAGAAAATAACGTTCCCTGGGCCAATTTCGAGGTTTTTTATAAAAACATCTACTCTACACATAAAAACTAAAAATACCTGACCAGAAGCAAAAGCATGCATATATTTAGTTAAACAAATTTCAGCTACCTAACTTTAATATATTTTGTGCAATTCATAACGAAAGTTGGCCAAAACAGCAGAGCGGATGAGCGCTCCACTCCACCTCTTCGTCATTATTGATTTCCTGTGCTTCGAAAAAGTTTTTGGCGGCAAAACAAATTGCGGATCTCTTCTTTCCACTCATCAGGCAATCATATATAAAATTTTGAAATAAATTTGAGAGGTCGACCAGCCATCGTTTGTTCGATTTACGTGGAATCACCCTTGTACAAAAAGCTTGCCATTATAAGAAACCCCGGTACTATTAAGATAAAATTCCAAAAGTGACATGAAATCTTCTACAGAAATTCCGCAAACATTCTGAAACACCACTCCGTTCCTCTCAATGCAACTTCTGACGCAAGGAAGCAGTTCAGAATATGGTACCGCATAAAACAGATCGAGGACATCAGTGAAAAAACCATGCCGTACAGGGGAACATTCTCTTAAAAAGACAGTCACATATAGCGAGTTCTTAACAGAATACGGGTCATCGATCGAGCCCGTTGAGGTGTAACAGGAGAAATTTGCTGAGCTGATGTTGCCACGCACCGCGTTCGCTCACAATGGAACGGAAGGGAATTTCCATCTTATGGGTCTTGACGGCAAAAAACACCGCTTGACTAGTACCCTTGCACTTTTTCACCGCCTTGGCCAGCTTCATGAAGTTCAGGTCACTACACATCCGTACTGCTTGCCGTTTAACCTTGGCGAGATTCAAATCGGTGGGAACAAAGTTCTCAGAAATTGCTTCAGCCGACATTTCCTGGGAGGTGACAAGTGGCATGGCGACGAATCCACCCTCTTTGTCCGCTCGATGAAGAACGAGGCCGTTCTCTTTGAAGAAATCCACGACAAACCTAGTACCAGTCTTCTGACGAACAGGAGCTTTTGTCTTGATGAGGCTATCTACACCTTCCAGAAGACAGCGTTCGCGGTCCTCTTCCCCTGTTCTTCCGGCAAGTCTTCTGTTCAGGGCTAAAAGCTCGCGGGCCGAAATCTTCGGCTCGAGACCTAATTGAGGGCCTTTCTTTAACACCGACGCAACATTGTTGGAAATTGGCACGTTTCCCAGGACCACTAAATTATGCCGGCGACTTCACACTCTTCGGATTCCTTTCGGGAAGGAGTAACAAAATATGCCTCTATGAAAATTCTGGAGTCTGGGCTGATAATCGACGAAGACCTTGAAACTCATCCATCCAATTCGAATAGTGCTTGGAACAGAACGCGGGTAGTAAGTCATAGAAAAGACGTGCCTACCGTCAAAGCCCCGCCTTGAGAATCTTGCAAAGCCACTTCACATGGCCATGAGAAGGAATAACAGCTCCAAAGAGTTTGAGGACGTCTAGTGGCAGGAGACCTTTCTTGAGGCAAAAGCCATAAAATCTTGCACGACAAGTGGCAATAGCAATGTGGCTCACGAGGGCAGACGCTTGGTCATTTGAGGGAGGACACATAAAAGGGCCCACTGTCGAAGAAATGTAATTGACTGAGAAATGTAATTCGCACTGCAAGTCCTGCGCATGCGCGCCCCGGTTTTTCGAAACCAGGGTGGTTGGGAAAAGTCAAAACCAGGTTGCCAGAGAATTATTGGAGGCTTTTTACATAAATAAGAAGGGTGCCCAATGTGTTAGTGTGCCATCTTTGAATTTATATCGCAATAAATTGCACTTTTTAGACAAGTCTTGATAAGTAAAGGAAGGTTGTCATTCTGTTACGGTGATTTTCAATGTGACTCGCGCATGCGCCTGAAATTACCTGGGATGCTATGTGATTTCCAATAAATCAGTTGTTAGTTGGCACCAGTCCCGTCTTTTCTGGTGCTGTTCCTTTGTGCCCCCACATTTTTTGTCAGACCACGTATTAACTAGCCCAAGAACGCGTCTTAGTCCACACTAAAGGTCTGCACTGATGATGACATCTACCTTATGTCGTCCAGAGGACACTTTGGTGTCAGTGGGGCACGCAGCCTGTTATAAGCGTTAGTGCTTGTAATGTGATGTTCAAATGAAAGAGTAATAATTATTGATAAGGCATTGCAGATTTGCGCAGTAAATATAATGTTTATATATCAAGTCGTGCATAAGTAGAGGAACGAAGAGAATAATTCAGGTGAGAATAAATTTACATCATCGCGTGCCAGGTGTTGCACTGCTAAGAACAATGACATGGGCTTGATTGCCAGCCACAGCATTTCTATGGGCGCGAAACCCTTCACGAGGCGCCAACCTGTGCTCTGCATCTGTCTGTGCTTGTTTGGCTATTTCTTGAGCAGCGCTCACAGAAACAAACTTGAGTCGTTAGCACATCGTTGCCCTGCTCTGTCCCCATTGTAGCCCTCGTTTTAAGCATGACAGGCTTTCAACTGCCCCTGTGCACGGCCTGAAAGTGACCTTAAGCCAAAAGGCCAGCGTCGTTTTCCGGGGATTCAAACGAGACATCGTGGTTCTCAAACAAGGCACCCGGGCATGGCTTAGATGACAAAATCCGGGCAACCACTCAAAAAAGTTTTGCGGCGCGGATTTTGCAGCCTCTTCGGGATATGGTGTCACGCCCCGTGTGGCGCTCCACCGAGGAAGGGAAAAAACTAGGAGGGAGCGTCACGTGATAATATTGAAGCCTAGTACAGTAAAACCTCGGTTATACGTTCACGGCTCGTACGAATTTCGGGGTGATACGACCTTTTCTGTGGTCCCGGCCAAGGCCCATTAGCCTGCAATGTATTGGAATACGGTTGTTGCGAACCGATTTGCACCCCGCCGCGTTTGATACGAACGTACGCTAACGCACAGGTACGAACAGGTGCTGCCCGCGCTGTCGCGGAAGACCCGGCAGTCACGCGCGGGCGCGGACATGCGCGCTGCGCGACCATCCACGGTACGTCGTTGCCTCCGAGATAGTGGGCGCGAATCTTGGAGGCCTTTAGGTGACTGCGCGTTTAGATTACAGATGAAGTTGACGTCGCGCTTTTTTTTTCCCCGACGCGTTGACGCGCGCTCCTGTGCTCGAGGCAGCAGCGTCTTTGTACTGTGTTAACACGTGCCTGCCACGTCGATGCAAGCCATGTCCCCGCAATCAGACGTTCTATGAAACAAGACTGAGACTTGGGCTGCGGGTCCGTCATGAAGCCCTATTAAAGGTGGACGAAGACCCTAAGAGACGAAGCGGACGGTCTTGGCGAAGAAGCTTGGTCCTCTATCTATTGTGTGCAAAGCGCTTCTTAAGTCACTTTCGCCGCAGTACTGTTGTGCCATGCAGAAAAGCGTCGTAAGATTAGGAAGGGACTACTAGCGGTCACGGGGCAAAACACATCTGGTTCATTAGTTACACACGCGCGCATGCACCGTACATTTACGAATACACGTATGATGGTTGACATCTAAAAACTTTACTGGCAATCATTCAGGGCTGTTCATGACGTCGCTGCGGCCCTGAGAAACACTGAATCATAACGTATGCCAACATTCTTTTGTCGCATACTAATTTTCCATGTTTTCTGGTGATACGAATTTCGGATGATACGAATATTTTTGATAACCCCGCGAGATTCGTATCACCGATGTTTTGCTGTATTGAAAAGTTAAGGGCGAAATAGGCCTTGTCACTTGACGGGCAAGCGCTACAATTAGTCGGCTCGCTTTAGTTGTTTCTGCTGTGGGAGGACGGGAGGGGCTAATCCTACCCAGAAAGCACCGCGCACTGGTCAGGAGGGGCGGTGTCGGAGGTGGTTGGCTGGCCGAGGCAATGGTGATAGAACAGATTCTAACACCGTGGCCGAGGCTAACGGGATCACGTAACGCTGCAACGCTCCCTCCCAGTTTTTTCTTTCCTCATGCGGTGCACCAGCATCTGACCTGTGTCGCGTCTTGGCCGCACACGCTAGGCAAAGCCCAAGATTGATCCACGCAGTAAGAGGAACAATGGCGTTCATGTATACAAGTAAAGGGCATGGTGTGGTGTGCCCTTGCGAACATGCACTACATCCATTTTAAGATTATGGCTAGTTTCTACTCTGACGAGTATGCTTTGCCGGTAGAAATTTCATGCTGACATCTACTCTCGATTCCGCTCTCCCATGAGAGAGAGCCATTGTTTTTTCAGTTCTGCTCTTCGAACCGGCACATGATTGCATGAGCGGACACATGTATATGAAATCTGAACTGCTGTTCCTCTACACCCCAGTGCCCCCTTGCAGCTTCCGGTGAAAGAAATTGAACAACTCTTTCTGGCAAGCTGGTATGCAGGCACGCGATTTGTAGTCGCGTTTGAGGGAGATAACACCGATAAGATAGCTGCAATAATCTGTGTAACGGCTACGTGTCTATTAATCCATACTGCAGAAAGAGGTGTGCTACTGCGGTTCGGCGACTATTTGTAATTTTCTATGGCGATATGGTTTGTCGATAGATGAGCGGTATTGAGCACAATATACATATCTTAACGCAAGACGCGCAGCAACGTTTCCAATGAATTGCAGAACGGTGATTGGGGCTAGTTGGCTAGTTTCCAACGAATAAAGTAGTGTTGCTATGTGTTCCAACACGAACCCCCCCCGCCCCCTTTTTTTTCTTTCTGACATTAGATTCTCGTAAAAACTCAAACCTACTTAGAATAACAAAGAGCTGAGCTAGTTGGTAAGTATTCATTCTAAAAAGACAGGCCGTGCAAACACGGACACAAGAAAGAAGTCAGGAAACCACAAACGTTCGGCGTATGTGGTGTCCTGACTTCTTTCTTGTGTCCGTTATTGCACGCCCTGCCTTTTTAGAATGAATACTCAAACCTACGCTCATGCAGGCAGACTTACTCATAACGTGAAGGAAGGAAGTGTATTGCAACAGTCCTCGCATGCGTGATCGATTTTTTTTCCTTTTCACCACGAGGCTAATAGTGAGCACGGGGATGCAGTTTCGTCATAGTTGTATGCCATTTACCTGTGTCTGCACCTGCAATATTTGTCACTGACCATATCGCTTTTGAGCTTAAACCGAGCGTGTGCCTCAGCTTTTTTTGGCTTTTGTTCTCATCCCATGATTTGGCGAATAGTGGACTGAACTTGTGAAAGCATCTGCTCTTTGTTATCCCACACTAGTGCCATAAAATGTGCCGAAAGATGAAACCATCTGGAGGCACCTCCTGTGGACTGGCTGTAGAGTGCAAGCAGGATGGTAATGCAAACAGCCACACGTTCGGTAGACGGGCCAAGCCAGAAGATGAGCCAGGAGACGACCACCAGGAACGCGCTGGGAATGTAGGCCTCAATCAGTTGTGGTGCTAGTTGACGGGACAGCACCAAGGCAAGGCGGAGATGAGACCTGCGATTATCTGCTGTGCAGCATTTTTTTTGTAATGACCGAACACCTATTCCAGTCATTGCTCGAAATGCGCGAAAGCTTCAGTAAGCACTCCGCATGTTGCCGTACTGCGACTCGAAAATGAAAAACATTTCAGATGAAAGTGTAGAAGGGCAGCATGGAAACTTCGGTATCGAGCTTCACATCATGTTCTTAACAGTTTCCTCCTCCCCTTGCTCATTGTTACTAAGGTGTTTTCGGTGCTCAGCAAGTAGTTACAACTTCTCCCACATACAGAAAACATCGGGCTACGACTTACAGCTCGGTCTAGTGTATTGCATGTCCAACATCCTCTATCGAAATGGTAGCAAAAAAGTCAATGGCTTCCTTTTCGCTTCCTGTATATCTTTAGGAGTCCTCAGCTGTATGTTCAAGTACGGCTTCTGCCCCCTCCCCCCTCCATAAGCCACACCAGCTATCCCCGTCCTCGTCCCGCCATGCCATACGGGTTCCCGCGTTTATTCACTCGCATTTTGTGGTGCGGACAAAGCTATATTTCTCCACCTTTTTTCCGCAAATAATTGTGCTCTTGCGTGCTCTTCGCTCCCATCCATTCTCTTCGGCACGTTGTCCGCTGCGGTCAAGCAGTGGGTATGATGCTCGAGTGCTGACCCGAAGGTCGCGGCTTCGATCCCGGCGGTCGCATTTCGATGGAAGTGATACGCTAGAGGCCAGCGTACTGTGCAATGTCAGTGCACGTTAAAGAACGCCAGATGGTCGAAATTTCCGGAGCCCTCCACCACGGCGTCTCTCATAATCAAATTGTCACGTGGTCGGGACGTCGACGAAGGTAGCAGTCGGCGTGTCCAAGACGAAACTTTTTATTTGGCAGAACTTGTGGCCGGGAAGCGGAAATCAAACTGCAGCAATATACACTGTATCCTGATAGCGGCGAACCAAGCGTCGGACGTCGATAAACTGCTCATGGCTGGGACGTGCCGTTTTTCATACATCACGTATCGAACTTTCCAGTCTTATGACTAGTGGTCGCGCATGCTCTGGAATAATCTAGACTATTCACATCCTGCACGAAATCTTAACAAATTGATCTACTACAATCGCGAAGCTGCGGCGCGGTCAGCGTCGAGCGTTGCTAACCCTCCTTGCTGGTCAAATCCGAATGCATCGAAATAAAAGAAGCGGGCGTGGCAATATCGTGGTTTTCGGGCGTGAAACCCCAAATATTTTTATCTCTTCGAGAAGCTGACCGACCAACTTTGGGCCGTCCGGCAAGCCGAAGATGCCGCCCGGGACCACAGACTTCGAGCCGTCACCTGACGCCATCATCATCGACGGAGGGTGGAGACAGGGGTTAATCCCTGCCCCCCCCCCCCCCCCGGCTCGCCTGAAGTAAACTGGCCGACTTTTAATAAAGTTTATCCATTCATTCATTCGGCACATTGTGTACTCTTTACCATACACAGTGAATCAGAAGTCACGAATCGGGGAAGTCGTGCGCTGGCTGTTTGCTGTTTGGAAAGAATACCATGAACTCCTAACGCAAACGCAGACAAGCCTTCGGTTCTTTGGAAGCGCATTACGACACACCAAACTTCTCGGGGAGACTATTAGGTGGCGTTCTCACTCCGCGGCACGAAAACATCGTTTCTGCCGCTTTTGCAGCTGACGCGGCTGCTGTTCTTGTTTCATAGCGAAAGCTGTTTTCAGATCACAGCGGCAGTGGTGCAGTTGTCAGCCGCCGCCGCCGGTGTCCGTAACCACTATCGCGCGAAATAAGAAATGAAAAAAAAAAAACGCCCGTAATGCACGGAAAGCGCAGCACAGTCACAGCCACGGTGTTAGAATAGGTTAGGTATACCGACGCTCCGCCTCCGCCGCGCAGCCTCCCCGCCGAACACGGAGACGCGCTTCGCATTTTTTCCGACAGGCTGCGCTGGGTGTATTGAGGCTTCAGGTCAGCCGCTTCAATAGGGGCAAAGTCGCTTCCAAAGCTGCATTTGCGACAACTCTTCAACTGCTGGTCGTTCGTTTTTATTGCGATAGCAATTATATGGACAGTCTTGGCTGGAAAATGTCCGTCCCCGTCGCCGTCATTCACCGTATATGTATAAGTATGTATATATATATATATAGAAAGGCCACAAAGAAAAACAATTAAGAAATTCTTTCCGACGCGCGGAATCGAACGGGCGACCTCTCGCTTTGCAGCCCGCCGCGTTAGACGTTAGGCCACGACAGCACCGTCTCTCAGCCTGCTAACGGCGAGCTATTTAAATATACCATGTAATTCAGCATGCTTTCTTAGTGGCCACATAGATGGCGCGACGTGCGCGCGTGTTGCGCGCTTTAAAGATAGTCGCCCCGCCCCTGCGAACGCCGTTGCTGTTCGCTCTACAGGGCGTCGTCGCTTTCGTGCGCTTATCTCAAGGAAAGAAGGGGCGGCCGGTCCGGTGCTTCGCTTCGCTCGCTGCAGCGGCCGCGTTTGCGAAAGGAGCGCGCTGTTCGAACAGAAATAAGTAACAACTGTGACAATTAGTTCGCGCTCGTCTTGTGTGTACCTGTTCGTTTGTTTCGTGCGTCCTGCTTTATGTTTGAGCAGTGCGCTTCAAGTGTCGAGCTGTGACGCATTAGTTCGCGCTCGTCCTGTGTGCGTTCTTTTCGTGCGTCCTTTGGGCTCGAGCGACGCGCTGGCAATTTCGAGCTGCTTTCCGTTCTTCGCGTTACATTACAATTTATTGCTATCGCAATCATTGCTTCGCCGTTGCGGCGAAACTGTGACTTTTTTATCAGGGTAACCGCACATATCACTCTAGTTTGAAAGTAAATGCACAACGTCACGAAAGTTCAGTGGCGGTAGTCGACAGATGGAAACACATAGGAAATATAGCTTCTGCGAACAGCGACAATGAGTTTACAGGTGAACACGAATTTCAAAAATATTTTAGCTCATGCACAAGTAAGGCGACAGGGGCAAATTGGGTGAGGCCGCCGTGACGAACTGGCTTAATAATAATACCTGGTGCTTTACGTCCCAAAAGCACGATATGATTATGAGAGACGCCGTAGTGGAGGGCTCTGGAAATTTCTACCATCCGGTGTTCTCACTGACATCGCACAGGCCTCTACCATTTCGCCTCCACCAAAATGGGACCGCCGCGGCCGGGATCGAACCCGCGACCTTCGGGTCAGCAGCCGAGCACCTTAGCCACTGATCCACCGTGGAGGACCCGAACTGGTTTAGTCAAAAAGAAGAAGGTATTCCCTGAAAAAGAAAGCGGGGGGCGAGGGGGGGGGGGGGGCTGACGTTTAAAGGGGCCCTGCAACACCTTTCTTAGTTATATTGGAATAGTCTCATTATTGACGTATGACTCTTCACGAGTCATATGCCGCAAAAATTTTTCGAATCCGTCAAGTCTAAGTGGTGTTACCAAATTATAGATATCGCGTTCCGCAGCTTTCTCCCTCAACTCAACGCCGCGAGCGCGCGGAAAGCTAGGCAGCGAGTCGACGGAGGGAGCGCAGAGGAGCGAGGCTCCGCCCAAGAGCGCCGGCGGAGTTTTTTTCTTCATTTTTTTCTCTCTGACATCTGGGCACAACCACGTGGTCTGTGCCGCCACTTCCGGTCGGCTTGCGTCGTTCTCGTCGAGCGGAGTCGATCGCACTGTGTATCGCGCGTGCTTGAAAACTGCGCGTCGGTTTGGTAATGTTGGGTGTGCACCTCGAACGCCGTAGTGTTTTCATCGCTCTGCCAACCATGGAAGCAAACCTGCGCGCTCGTTTGGAACGAATGACAGCTGAGATCGGTTTCGGCCCATACTCCGATACACCGCCTCGTAAGACGGCACTGGCAGACGACCCCGAAGCGCCGCCATTACCGGACGCCAGCATTGTCATCGGAGACACGCTGCGCCCGTGCCTCGGCCGGTCGTGAGAACGTGCCGACGATGCAGTTCTCAGCTGACGAGGCAACGCTCGAACGGCTGCCACTCTCAACGGCAACCGGCGATGGTCAAAAGCACAGAAATATTCACGTTTTCGGCACTGCGCATGGCGAAGAAAACGGAACCACGCAACTACGAGCAGACGAGCTGTCGGTGAGACCGGAATGCTAATATTAATGTTTGCTCGGTGTTTTTAACGCGATAACATAATATAAACATACATATTATCTACTTATTGAACTCAAAATTAACAACGAAAGTATAATGATGGTGTTATCGGGATTATAACATCAGCCATGGTCTGCCGAAAATCGCGTCATATTTTGCGGACTAATACATCATTTGTCGCCCTGACTCGTTATCGTCACAGACAGCGCTGTGCTTGTTGCAGTTGCAGAAGTAGCCTCTAATGAAGCAAGCAAACGTGTGCTGGCTGGCCTGCTCTGGGTGCACAACGGAAATGGTCGTGCTCGTTTTCTTTTCAGCGTCTTAACTATTTGCTTTTCACTTTCTTCTTTCGGGAATTACAGGAATTGAGAGTGACTCCATATTTCATGACGTCACTGTCTGACCCGTTAAATTTAACACGCCAAACCAGACGAGGTCCCATGCTTGCACATTCGTTCGCCAGTCGAAACGCCTGCCACCCAAATGCTAGCCTTTTTGAAATAGCTTATCCTTGTTCATGGTGTCCTTATTTACACAACTTATATTGTCCAGATGGCAAGAAGTGCTTTGTGCCGCGATGCAACTCGGTCTACAAATTTTGATGCGCGATTTGTCACCAAATCATGGGAATTGCTGTATAAAAAAACGTTCTTGTGAGTGCTGTCGCCCACTTTATTGCATTCTCTTTCACTCGTGTATTTTCCGACGTCGGAGAGGTGGGTCACGTCCTAGAGCATGCCCCGAAAGATCTAATTAGAGTTATTCTATTCCATTAGATTAAAGCATTCGTCTTCTCGCAAATGTTTACGGAATTTGCAAATAAGCGAATCTCGTAGTCAAAGATTCTGTAGGGTCACTTGATCTCAGATGCGAAATGCCCCTTACGCATGATACCTGCTCTTTATATGATGGTGACCGCAAATACATCAATTAAACTTTGGAGGGTGAATGAAGGGTGAATTCAACACGCGTCACACAATCGCAGATTTACTGTTGTAGAAAAAATGCGGCCACGATCGCCTAGGCCACGGTGTTGCCGAGGCCGAAGGTGGTGTTTATGAGCTTCGCGCCGCATACCGAACCGTCATGCATAAAACACTACCTAAGTCTTTATATTTAACTTATGTGTATAATATTACAACACCACACAATCCTCACAGGGCCTTGCGATATCGCTGAACACGCTAAAACGCCGAATGTTAGAAGCGTCGGGTTTGCAGGTGTATTGATGGATGGATGGATGGATGCTATGAGCGTCCCCTTTATAACGGGGCGGTGACAAGTGTGCCAACAGGCTCGACAAAAAAAATATTTTTCCTTTTTCGTTTTTTTTTAATGTTGGCCTAATGCCTCTACTTTGATAAAATCTATCTTACTACAAGAAAAAAAAAAACGTTAATTCTCAGCCCAGTTCTCTGCCCTTTACGGCAGACTGTCCTTATTTTTTCCCAATATTTATTTTTGTCCTTTCTCTCTAATTTTCTGCCACCAATATTCTAACCGTCTCTTATTTATTTCAATCGCGCGTCTGTTCAGCTTTCCATTCTTGTTCCTAAAACCCAAGGCTTCATGTAGGCTCGTGCCCAAACGTACACCTGGGTGGATATCTCCTTATTCAATCAGGACATGCTCCGCCGTTTCCTTATCTTCCCCGCAGCATGTGCATTGTTCTTCTTCTTTACTGAATCTCGCTTTATAACTGCGCGGTCTAAGGCAACCCCATCTCGCTTCAAACAGCAAAGCGCTTCCGCTTGAATTATCGTAAAATGCCTCTCTCCTTATTTCATTTTTGCCCTTTCGGTAGTTACTTCTAACCGGTTTTTTCTCCGTAGCTGCCATCCAGTAAATCCGCTCCATTTCTCTGACTTTTCTCTTAACGCTCTTTGTTGACACATTGCATACACTGCCAGCCGTATATTTACTAGTGAGCCTCCTAGTTCTTTTTCTCCACAGTGTGTCCACGCTCTTCCTATACAAATAACGGAACACCTTCTCTGCTCATCTACTCTCCTTCATATTCCTTAGCCTCTCTTCGAAACTTATTTTGCTCTGAGCTTCCCTCGCCTCAAAACCTGCCCATCCCATATGGCCCTTTACAACCTCACTTGTCGTCTTCCAGTGAGCACCCAACGCGAGGCGTCCCACAGTCCTTTCATTTACATCCATTCCCGATTGCACCTCTGCCCTCATGCACACCACGGAGTTCGCAAAAGTAAGCCCAGGAACCTATTACACCTTTCCACAGACCTCGAAGCACCTCGTACCTATTGAATCCCCACAACGCTCTGTGCTTCAATATTGCAGCATTCCTCTTTCTATTTGCTGCCGAGGATTTTTCTTGTACCTCCATGTGTCTATCACTCTCATTTACCCATACTCCTAGGTACTTCTATTCTCTTACCCTCGGTATTTCTTGGTCTTGTATTGACAGCGTCTGACCACAGGGATCATTGAATACCATCAATCCACATTTTGTTACACTAAATGCTAGTCCTAAAGCTTCCCCTTCCCTTCCGCATATATCCGCCAGCCGCTGTATATCATCTCGGCTGTCTGCAAATAAGACGATATCGTCCGCATAAAATAAACCTGGAAGCTTCTGCTCAATCATCACGCCACCCTGTTTGTGTGACAGATTAAAACCAATGTTGCTACCTTCTAGCGCTTTTTCCATACTCACCATGTGCAGCATGAATAACAGCGGGGACAAAGGGCATCCCTGTCTTAGCCCCTCTATTTGCTACTCATTCCTTCCCATTCTATGCAAACTGTATTTTCTCGGTATACCTCCCTCAAAAGCTGTATACAGTCGTCCCCTATGCCCATCCCTTTCAATATATTCCACAAAATTTTCTGATTAACGTTGTCGTATGCCCCAGTGATGTCTAGAAAAGCCACCTACAAGGGCCTATTTTCGATTTTACATATTTTTATACACTGAGTGAGAACAAACAGGTTATCGTCTAACCGCCTGTCACTCGAAATCCGTTCTGGAGTTCTCCCAAAATATGGTTATGTTCTGCTCACGTTTCTATTTTCATTTTTACTGCTTGCATCGCCAACCTGTATAGTACCGATGTTGTGGTTAGTGGTCTATACGAGCGAATCTTATCCTTTTCTCTCTTACCTTTATAGATTAAGTTCATTCTACTTTTATTGCGATAGCAATTATATGGACAGTCTTGGCTGGAAAATGTCCGTCCCCGTCGCCGTCATTCACCGTATATGTATAAGTATGTATATATAGAAAGGCCACAAAGAAAAATAATTAAGAAATTCTTCCCGACGCGCGGAATCGAACGGGCGACCCCTCGCTTTGCAGCCCGCCGCGTTTGACGTTAGGCCACGACAGCACCGTCTCTCAGCCTGCTAACGGCGAGCTATTTATATGTACCATGTAATTCAGCATGCTTTCTTAGTGGCCACATAGATGGCGCGACGTGCGCGCGTGTTGCGCGCTTTAAAGATCGTCGCCCCGCCCCTGCGAACGCCGTTGCTGTTCGCTCTACAGGGCGTCGTCGCTTTCGTGCGCTTATCTCATGGAAAGAAGGGGCGGCCGGTGAGGTGCTTCGCTTCGCTCGCTGCAGCGGCCGCGTTTGCGAAAGGAGCGCGCTGTTCGAACAGAAATAAGTAACAACTGTGACAATTAGTTCGCGCTCGTCTTGTGTGTACCTGTTCGTTTGTTTCGTGCGTCCTGCTTTATGTTTGAGCAGTGCGCTTCAAGTGTCGAGCTGTGACGCATTAGTTCGCGCTCGTCCTGTGTGCGTTCTTTTCGTGCGTCCTTTGGGCTCGAGCGACGCGCTGGCAATTTCGAGCTGCTTTCCGTTCTTCGCGTTACATTACAATTTATTGCTATCGCAATCATTGCTTCGCCGTTGCGGCGAAACTGTGACTTTTTTCGCCAACTGTGCGGTATTTGTCTGTCCTTTAAGCATTTTTCTATGGCTTTCAGCAGTGCTTCTTTAGTGCTATGTCCTAGTTCGTTAATGAGGCTAACGAGAATCCCATCTAAACCCGCGGCAGTGCGCTTTCGAATATTTCCTTCGCCTTTTTTCCAGTTGAAATTCTCAAGTACTAGCTCTTCCTCGGTTGCGCTCTCCGCCACACTTTTACTCACCGGGGAAATCCCCTGGACGCTCTGTTTAAACAAATCGGCTGTTACCTTTTGGATGTAACCTAGTGCTTCGTACCCCTCCAACTGATTTCCTCCTTCATATACAATATGTTGTTGCATTGTGACATACTTCCTACCTAGCGCCTTTATGTCACTCCGAAATATCCTAGGCGCGGCCTCCTTTTTTTCGTGAATCTCTGTCACCCAGCGTTCACTTTCACCTTTAATTTTTGCCTCAACCAATTTCTGTACAACGGATTTTTTCTCGAAATATATTTCCCATATTTTCTTGACTTCGTCCTGCGACCGCTTCTCCTTTTTTGCCTTTCAATGCTCCCGTGGTGGTTCGCGTCGCTTCTCGATCGCTTCCCGGATTTCCTTGTTCCACCAAGTTTTTGTTTCCTCTTTCCTTGCCAGCAAATAGTTTTCTTCTCTTTCCCTATCTCTTTCGTCATTAGATGTAACAGCTCACTTTACTCCCAGTCCTTGCCTGGTATTTCGCCTACTTCTACCTCGACTCTTGCGGCTATATTTATTATTTGTTTGTCATTTAAATACGAGCTGGCAGACTTTGATTCTATGCCCTTATTTTCAGTTTCGTATCCCATTTGTAATGTTATTCGTTTATGATCACTACCCAATCTTTTAATCTCTTCCTCGTCTATTCTCATTTCTCTGTTTGTGGTGAATTCCTTCAGTCATGAGACAATAATCAATATTTGATTGCTTGTTTCCGACTTTGCCCGTGATCTGGCCGTCACATTTAGGCCCCGTGTTAACTATCTCCAGACTATGTTGCTCGCAGAGATCTAGTAATAACTTCCCATTGGTGTCTGAATATAAATCAAGGTAATGTATGTGGGCATTCATGTCCCCTAGAAGGATGATTTCGGCCCCATTACCAAATTCCTTAATATCCGCACTGATGCAATCCACTATCTCCTGATTATTTTCCCTGCAGTTATTCCCCGCCCACAAGTAGGCTACCCCTAGCCACGTTTTCTTTCCACCTACTGTGCCCAAAACCCATAGGTGCTCTGAACACATCTGTTTCACTCTAACCTATTTGGCGCCGCGGTGAATTAGCATTCGTACACCCCCACCTTTCCTTTCTGATATGATCCTGTTACACTCTTCCCAAACATAATTTTCAATATGTGGTGGCTCTTCCAAGTCTCTAAGGTGTGTTTCTGTAACCGCATAAACGAATATTTGTTCTTTGTTTACCTGCTCCTCAACATCTAACCATTATGCCTTTTTTCTGCCACCCTGCATGTTTATGTAACTAATTTCAACACGCGCCTTCTCCCTTTTTCTTTTACCTTATGTTTTCTAGTTTTCGCAATACTACCTGTCAAAGCGTCCTCCTCGTTGTTTTCCCTGTTACTAGCTACCCCAGACTCCGAAGGGCCCGTGTGCCCCCCCCCCCCCAAAAAAAAGCTACTGCGCGTCCTGCCAGTCGCCAGTCCACCTCATGACCAAGCCTCTTATCGAAATGAATTATGTCTTTTGGAAACCACTCCACCTGTGCACCTCCCTGTTCATATCCACTACCTCGAAACCCTTCTCTCGACTAATTCGCCATATCTCTTTGTTTGCGACGACAACCGCTCTTTGCAAGTTGCCGTTGCGCACTGGTCCTTCCGGTAGTGTGCACACTACAATTTGCACCTGGGGGGACACGGCGCGCATGTCCTCGACCCCCTTCACCAAGATCGTCGCTAGCCCTGACGATGCTTTGTTCAAGACGTCATTTAGCCCTCCCGGAATTACCACGCGGTTACGTCCGCTAGCTTTAGGTGCGAGTTTTTCACTCGCTTGCCTCATGACTGACCCCAGTACATGTCCTGGGAACGTCCCTTTCGAAACTCTCTTATCGTGTTTCATCCTCTTCTTGATCGCCTCTGCCACCATCGCGCGCGCGCCTCCTTTCGGCAAGAAAGGGAAAGAGGTTCCCGATTTCTCCTCATTCCAACGGGCCATCGCTCCACCTAAACTATTCTAACACCGTGGTCACAGCGAAATGTAGTAAAAGGATGTTGTAATCCTAATTTATACTACGTGGGGGGTTTTCTGTCACTTGATTTTTAACCACCGTTTGTGAGTTCATTACCATGTGGCCTCAAGCTCCCCCCACTCCCCTTGCTTCGGCGGCGTATGTCCGCCAATGAGAGCCGCTTGCAGTTCCAATGAAGGTATACGAACACCAAAAATGTTTTTTCTTTTTTTCTTGTTTTAACACGAAAAGTGTTTTACGCCGGGGTCCACCAAGACTTCAGTGACGTATGTCCGTCACAGAAATGACGTCGAAAAAATATACACAATCAGATGGCAAAGAAAAAAAGGTACCCTCAACGGGTATCGAACCCACGACCGCTCGGTCCGCAACAACAGATGGCGGGCACGCTATCCACTGCGCCACGGTCACAGACTCTGGAGGCTTTACGAGCGCGTCTTTTATATCTACCACTCTCCCCGTCAGCTGGGTGGTGTTGACCTCTGGGAGTGGTAAGGTAAAGTAATTCGTCATTGCTGTGGCCTCCGCGACTAGCGCCTGCAACGCGTTTACGCGTCCGTCCTATTCGGCTCGTTTTCAATAGAAGTTGAATTTTGTCAATGCCTTAACACACCGCGAGGTGGCGACCTTTGCCCAAGCGTCGTAAAAGCGTCGGCCTCGCTCAGCATCACGCTAATACAAACCAAAAATAGCTCTGCGACGCGCGCCTGCCTCACCTGGCTGAACACCGCGTTACATGCTCACGCGCTCGCCCCGAGAAAAATCGCGGCCGGGCTACCGGGGCGGCACGACGCGCTTTGCGTTTCCCTCTATTCCAGCCGTGGTATTCAATCACATTTTAACATGCCGCGGGATGGCGACCAAGTTCTGCGTCTAATATGCGACGCTCTTCTGGCTATCACACCTCGATCTCTGATTACGCTTTCACCGTTAACTACTACAGCTACCACAAGGGTTTGTTTAATCATTTAACATGGACGTTTGTCGTCGGGATGGAGATGTACCACCAATCATCAAAGTGGGTGCGTACACGTTAAACGGCGCAATTAGCTGCCAGACATCAATATAGATTGTGCAAACTCTCTTACATCAATGTACAGTAAACATTCAGTTACTTCTGTAAGGGCACGCTTTACTTTCGTGTTATTCCGATTCCTATGACGGAGGGATCAACCGTGTTTTTTTTTTGAAAGCTGGTATGGCATTGTCGCGCCTAATGGTTCACCCTCAGCCTACTCACTTTCAGTGAAACTGCAGCTGCAGAAGCACAACGAGCGAGAAAAGCTGTCTGTGAACGAAAGGGCTTGCTTGAAAAAACCAAAAAAACCTGCTGGAAAGTCGTTTTGCAGATTTTCGCATATCGTTGGCGTATGTCTTCTGGTGGCCCTGGAGACAGGCGAGTGTAAGAAGCTTGCGGTGTATATGTCTGATTGCGGTGATGGCAAGTTCAACTCGCGCCGGCGTCCGGCTGCGCATAGCGGGCTGGATCTCACGTGCGTGTTTATCATCGAGCGGCCGTGCGCGTACGAGCCTAAGCCTCCGAGCCTGGACGCCGAGGATACCTCGCTTCCTTGCCGAATCGTGAAGAGCTATGAAGAACACTCCCAGCGGCAACAAAATCAAGCTTGTGGGATCGTCCGTGGTTGCTTTTTGGAGAGTGACCGGCTTCGAAGCTATCGGCTTCGAAGCGATCAGAATAAGGCATCGCTACATCGTCGGCACGGAGCCTGCCAGCGGCCGGTGTGAGCAGTGTGAGTGCGTCGCCGGAGCTGGTGAAACAAGCGTGGCATAGATTTTGTTTCACAGAAACAATGTCTGTTGGAGTAAAGTGCAGTCCAAACTGCGTATTTCGCTCCATGAGGCCACCGATGTGAAACATCTATAAAGCGCGAAGGCGAGCCTCGATACGATGCAGACGGAACCAACGTGCGGCCGCCGGTACTGCAGTGTACCGGCGGTGAAAACCGAGCCTGCGAGCCGTCTCGTTCGTTGTAGTACATCGCTCCGTAAGATGCTGCGATCGGTGGACACGTATTTTTAATTTGTGTTTAAAATAACGATGACAAAAATCTCAAAGGAGACGCATTCTGGGATCGCCTGCTCTTGTCCATCGCATAGCCGTGTTCCTCGAAAAGGCCTAGCGACGCCATCGGTTAAGAAGCCGGTACAGGCGCGACGCCGGTCTTCATCGCCGGCGTTCCTGAATATGTGCTGCTATTGTGTTTGTGCACCACTGCTCAATGAAAAAATTGAGTGGCCGTGGTTTGTGTGTGCTTAGGTATATTTGCGGGTTTGTGTATCAGCACTACTAACGCGGGTCCGGCCAACACGGAGTGCCAGCGAATAATTGGATGGTCAAAAAGGTGAGATAAGGCGGCTTATACTAAAAGGTCGGTGTGACTCATGGCGACGTGCCACCAACCTTAAAAGTTTACGCATACGCTGTGAGTCATTATTGTTCAAGCACGCAAAAGATAAGTCTCCTACCGGCACTACATGGCAGGTCAAGATGCGGCGCCTATATATAACGGGTGGCCGGTGCACGGTTGTGCAGCGTCGGTTGATTTGGTGTTTCATTCTGCATTGGTGTGTGTTTCTGTATGTGTTTATCTCCGCATATGTTATGGATACTGTGTTTTCTCCGTTGATTAAGTTCGAATTTTGGTGGATCATAGTGCAAACGCACTCCTTATATATATATATATAAATTTTTACCTCCAGAAATAACCTCGAAAACTGAGTTACGGGAGTAAATAAATACTGCTACATGCGCCACCAGAAACTGTCAACTTTGAAATAACTCTCGCAAATCACCGGAAAAACTTTATAAAGGCCGTAAAAAATAACTCTGACTATACTTGCTCAAAACGTCAGCGAGGTAAATAATTACTACCGTCTCTGCGTTCAAAAACTCAGTTAGCATAAAAGTAAATTTTTACATCAACTGGTGCGTAGTACAAAAAAAAAAACAAAAAGAATAATGCGCTAGAGGACAAGCAGTTTACTCCCTTTTCTGTTTATTTTTGTTTAGTGTGTAATACAAGTACAATAGCAAGGTACCCAATACGTCATAAATCATAATTTTTGTGAACGTGGGAAGCATCCACTACGCCATTATTCGTCATTCCGCAGAGAAGCGAGGTGCCATCTGTAAGGCAATATGGGCACTTACGCACATTTTCGCACTTCTCATTAATTCATCATGCAGTATTGAGTAGAATAAGTCTTCTACGTCAACACTAACAGCCTGACATTTACCAGGGTTACTTTGCTGCAGGAGCTCTACGAGGGCAGAAGAATTGGGAACACGAAACGGATCATCTACATTTAAGGTAGCTAAATGCCGCTGCAAGTTTCGCTGCAAGATGTGTGACTGAGTGCGTGGACGTTGTTGCGAGGACAGGTGAACCAAAACGTAAGTCCGAAAACACCAAATCTGTAGTCCGTCCTTGTGCAAAAAACAGCTCAGACTTGTTACTGCCGATAAAGAAGGTTTTTTTCGTGCTTCCTGAAGCGATGTACCGAGAAAAACTAATGAGGCTATTGAAAGAACTTCGAAAAAGCGAGAGATAAGATGACTAAAGTTAACAAACTGCCGTGAAGTTGCTGAATGCCATGAAGCTAGCAGAATTGTCACCGAAGTCAAAAGGGCCAAAAACAGTTTCTTGCATGTATCTTTGCCGCGAAAACGCACAAACCTGATATACCGTTTAGGTCAATTGTGACAGAGAGGGGCGCTTGGCAACATGCTGTGTCGGGATACTTGCAGCGGCATTAGCTACCTTAAATGTAGATGATCCGTTTCGTGTTCCCAATTCTCTGCCCTCGTAGAGCTCCTGCAGCAAAATAACCCTGGTAAATGTCAGGCTGTTAGTGTTGACGTAGAAGACTTATTCTACTCAATACCGCATGATGAATTAATGAGAAGTGTGAAAATGTGCGTATGTGATTTCAACGATGAACACGCCTTTTTTAGTAGTGTCAAGTTCCTCTGGAATCCTTTCTAGAGTTAGTATCATTCTACCTGAAGTCCACATTTGTAAACACGAGAAGATCTCTACATCCAAAAGAAAGGAATTTGTATTGGTTCTAGAGTGGCGCCCATTCTGTGTGAAATATTTCTGAGCTTTGTGGACAGGAAGCTGGCACAAAGTTTAGATGGAATGGCACAACATATTTTGCGCTATGTTGATGATTATTTAGTGCTGTTCGAAGCTGGTGATTATTGTCGATATTCAGTCAATATATTGAAGGTGTTCGCGAGAACGGCAGTGGCTTGAACTTCACGGTTGAGATGATGAAGGACGGAGCCCTCCAGTTCCTAGACCTGCAGTTAGAATTTTTACCACCATGTTTGTTGGCGCTACCATCCTCGCTCACTGAAGCCACTTCTTACTTCACTTCAAATCATTCAAAATAATAAAGCACGGTTTAGCCTTTTCTTGTGTCCGTGCTGCATTGCAGAAGTCCTGCCAGCATAGATTGCAACTAAGCTTTGATGAACAGGTAGTTAGACTTAGGCAAGCGGGTTTTCCGGAACACGTAATTGCGCAAGCGTGCGAGAAGATGCGCAAACCCTAAAAACAATGGAACGCAACCTGGGAATGATGAGCGGACCGCCAGCGCAAGAAAGTACACGGTGATACCGTACACTCACCGAGTGGCACCGGTTTAAAAACGTGGCCAAAAGATATGGCGTTGGACGTAGTTTTCTCATCTCCTCATAAGCTGGTGTCCATTTGCGCAAAGGTACAGCAAAGCATTGACAGGCAGAGGAACGACAGGGAAGTGTTCCTGGCAACTGTGCACATTAACCACACCTACCACTATACAGATTGCAAGGAGGCCATAGTGTACCAAATACCGTTATCATGCGGAAAAAACTTACATTGGCCAAAGCGGAAGATGCGTTAACGTTCGTCTTCGTGAACACGAACGATCATTGACAGAAACAAAGCCATTTTCTCTCGCCGCTCATTGCCACGAATGCGGCTGCGCACCCTTCTTCTGTGACACAATGATTTTATCGCATCATAAAGAACAGGTAGCAAGGGAAGTGATCGAGGCGTTCCACATTAGAAGAAAAGGAGATATGTGTGTTAGCATGCCTCGATTTCGCTGAGTGACTCAGAATTTTCATACCTTTGCAGCACCTGCAGAGTATGATACCTGCTTTGTTTGCTTTTACTTGCCTGAGACTTGTTTGGGTCTTTTTCGCTTTTGGTGTTTTTTAGTTGTTGTTTTGTTGTTGCACATCACCTATATATATGCGTGTCTTTCCTAATAAACTTTAGTTGCGAGTCAGCGCCTGTCCTGTGCCTTCTTTCTTCGTCGTCGTCTCGTGAGCGCTGTTCCACAAAGATGAACGCATACCAACTCGCTCAAGCTTCCATTCTTGTGCACCTCGAACTGCCGTAGTTCGAACTGCCAACCATGGACGCAAACCTGCGCGCGCGTTTGGAACGAACGACAGCTGAGATGGGTACCCATACTCCGATACACCGCCTCGTTAGACGGCACTGGCAGACGACGACCCCGAACCGCCGCCGTCACCGGACGCAGGAGTCGACGGTATGCAATGGTAAGTGTGATACCTGCTCGTTCTCTTGATGGATACGCGTACTGGCACAACGATCAAAGTCATACTTGAGGCTGAACGGCAGTCATATTTGAGGCTGAATGACACTGCCGACCTAGTGCTTGACGGAAAGATTCCTGTCAATCGCGGCTCGGCAGCATAGAATGATAGAATGTAGCGCTAACGATGACCTGCAGTAGTGCTGCAGCAGCCGTCGGGAGAAACCATAAATATTTAGAACAATCGCAGTGTCGCGGTGGGCCACATCAGTCGCGCTGCACTTATATAAGTGTGCAAATGTAGGCCGTGCGCGTCAAAACTCCCTTTCGTGTTGATTAATATGCGTTACGTTTGGTACCGGGCTGTTGCTTAGGCCGCCAGAAGAGATATGTTCCCGCACACTCATTTATTGTTTTTCCTGCAGGTGCCTTTGTGGGTTTTGTGTGCGCAGCGCAAGAGCTAGTGGAAAATGTGTGTTGTCGAGTGATTGCACAAGTCCTTTGCTAAAGGCACCGACGATTGCGTAACACGGCACGCACATTTCCCCAGCCTCTGTCTCAATCCCGCCGAGCTAGAAGCCATGTATTGGGAACTTGAGGACCATGGCGTACCTACTCCATCCGACGTGCATAAGTCATTAGTTTGGTTTCCCATTTTCCCGAAAAAAGGAGAAATAAAGGGGGTGGGTGGGGGAGGAGGTAGTGTGCCAGTCTAATTGTGCGTTGTGGCTACAGGCATAGGATAGCGCACGGAGGAGGGTAAGCCGCCCCCCTAAACTCCCAAGTGGGTGCGCAATATCTGCCCAATACTCAGTCGCGCTTGTCCCTTCATTGTTTTATGTGCAAGGTTATGGCCATGCAGGTTTTTGACGATACTGGCGGCCGAAGGCTCCTGATGTTACATTTCAAGAGCTGTTTACTTCAAATCTTTACTCCCGGAAAGTCGGGAACCATAAGTAAGGCATTGTGGGAAGCACGTCATCACATCATATTCATATTTTCGTTCATTGTGAAGCATGTCTTTTGGACTCGGCCAACCGAGGTAGGCGGGCTTTGACCCCCGTGCCTCCCAATGGGCCGTGTGCACGCCTATGGCTGTAGGAGCCAGGTCCAAGGGTTGGTGTGATTTCCACGTAACTGGTGTAACGGACATCAACGAAATAGCGTTGACATTTGCATCATAAAAATATGTCTTTGTGCAGGAAGTACCGCTTCACGTCTTATGGTTTATTTACGTGCTGGGGCCGACTGGGACGACTAAACCATGTGGTGCTGCCAGCATGTGTTGTAGGCTGTATCCGCAATGAATTTCCATCGGCCACCTATGTCGGCTTTCACCATCCAGCACTTTGAGGAAAAGGTGATTTGATGGCATTGGTAAGTAGAGAGTACTGTTCACACATTCGTTCACCGCATCAATAGCACCTGCCTTTTATTTTATTTCAACCTACTGCGGGGTGAAAGGGCCCTACAAAAGTGGGTAGCAAAAATACAGAGATGGCTATGGCAATACAGAGAATGCAATGAATGCATTCAATGATGCAATGAATACCAGTGGTTAGCTATATGCAACAGGAATTCAGAAATTGACAAAGATAGAACATGACTGGCACAGAATTACGCAGTTATATATAGTGTGGACATAAAACTGCATTTAAATAAAACTGCATTTATATGCATTAGTGCTGTAATGAAAAGGAGATGTTCAACTCGTGGCTGGTGGAGGTTAGAGTACAGAGAAACTTCAAAGATTCAGTGTCAGAATAGGAGGACAGAATTTATCTTGTGCCACTGCTCCCTGGCCTTCTATATGGCTAGTTATGCTCATGGTATTCCACCAACCTTCTCTTTCCTCTTGCCACCATAATGGACAGGGCGCTGCTTCTCAGGCCACATGTGCACGTGTTGCTTGATTGATATAGACTGTAAACCTTTTATGCACACAATGGTTCCATTGTCTAAGTGCTACATTCTTGACTGCTCTTCTCCTTCCCCTCTCTTCAGAACACTGCCAAAGAAAATTGCTACACTTCCCCAGGCAGCCATGATTTCCTTTCGCTGGTACAGTAGAACCTCGTTAATATGTTTTCATTTTGTATGATGCCAACATTACCCAAATATTTTGGCAGCCTAATTGTGTGATGTTTTAGTGAACTTGGATTGTACTTTTTCTCACGCAGTACACTTTTTCCCAGTTTTTTTAAGAATGCATGAAGGAGGTTGCGCTGCAGTATGATATCACATTTCCAGTTAGATGTCTTATTTTGTACTGACATATCCAGCACAGAACTAGAATGAACACAAAACAGCTATTGTAAAGGCATGAGTGGTTTGATGGCATGAGCAAATGGGGATGTTACAGGACAGACACTCGAGAGGTTGTCATTGGAAAGTTAACGAAAGGATTTACTCATGCATGTTCATTCATACATCGCGAGGAGTAATGTGAGATAGCAGGGCTGAAGGTAAAGGTTATCACTAAAAACGGTTACACCAACTTTTCATAAAGCCTATTTATCAGTGAGCGGTACCGAGTGTACGTTGACGCACATTGTCAAGTCTGCGCTCATCTGCCCAGTTTCGGTAATCTCTCTTGCCAGTCAGCCTTTGGACATGCTCATGACAGCCTAACTACAAAACAGAGATGCCATGGTGGTGCAGTAATTACAGTGCTCGACTGCTAACTAAAAAGTTGTAGTTTCGACCCTAGCAGCTGCAGTCTCATTTCGATGTAGGTGCAATGCTAGCAGCCCGTGTACATAAATTTCGGTGCACGTTAAAGAACCCCAGGTAGTAAATGTTTCAGAGAGAATATGACTACAAGGCACGGCGTGCCCCATAATCATATTGTGGTTTTGGCACATATAAGCCCTGACATTATTATTATTAGTAACAGTACTACAATTTTGTCCTTCTTACATTTTTAAAAGCACCCCCCCCCCCGGCCCAATTAGCAGATTGGCTCAAAAACCTAAGCTGGCCAAGCAGCTCACTTGGATGCTGAGTCTGTGCTTGATCCTGTATGCATTACACTTCCCTTACTAAGAATGTCATTTTGTATTCATACCACCACACCGCTCACACTTTCACAATATGTTGTAGCTACTGGAAAAGCAAACGACTATCTTGAAAAAAAAAGCTAGTTTTCTGTTCGATATCGGTGCTGTTGTGTCATCAGGAGCTCTTCTTTTGAAGGCCTGTCGACATAAGCATCAGTCATGTGATGGACTTGTGAGCTGCTTTGTTGGCTAACACTTTCTCACTGAGACATTGCAGCGTTCAGTGACATCCTGGACATATGCTGCAATAAGAAAAGGGCATTGTCATTGTTAGGAAGCCTGCTAGTCTTATAGTTTTACTCTTGTTTAAGATATTATACAGGGCATCTGAATGTGAACAGAAATTTCTACTTAGTACCAACGTGCAATCAGTGACAATTTGAAATTATGGAGAAAATACCCTAAAGAAGGAACGTGACGTCCAGTTTAATTTACCTCTCTCATTTCTCGTCGTAACACCAGGTGCCCACCGTTACTTGGCTTCGAATGCTATTCTGGTGAAAAGATATGACTCTAACTTAGCCTGTGTTTTTGAACCATTTACCAGTTTCCTAGTGCTCAGTTCATGCTATCAGACCTTGAAAAGACTGGGCAGGGATAACAGGAGAGGAGAAAACACTTGGTACACTTGTCATTTTTGATGAGCAGTATGGGCTATATTTTTATCTTCTCACTAATAACAGATGTTGGTGACATCATTCAACTAAAAAAGAACTTAATACCATGCGTACCAAAGGTGTGTGCTGTTTTGTCTGGAAAAGGATACGTAAGAGCAACACGGCAACTTCGGCTAAAGAGATCTCAGTGTGAACAGGTGCGATGCTCGAACATATACATGTGCCACATTGTTGGATACGGAACTTTTCCTGAAAACCTACAAGGTGACCCATTTCTGCTAACGAACAACCAAAACTTTAAAACAAAGCATGCCGTGCAATCCTTCACAGAACTGAGTATGTGCCTTGTAAAATGCATGTTGTCTACGAGATTTCGCTCAGCCCCAGTTTAGTATATGTTGGCCATAATTTAAACTTTTTTAGCGCGCACAAAAGACAAGGACAAGCAAGAGACACTGAAATATGTCTTACTGAAATATGTTGGCCAGCCAAGACGCTGAATTAGTAAGTCTTGAAGAGCACTGTAGCTCTTTCTGTCCCCACAGTGCAATGCACTTGCCTAGACATTGCCAGTTGTGTGAAATAAAATAAAATAAAAAATGCAAGCCGTTTTTTAGGCACACCAAAATTATAGACTGTGCTCAATGAACAATACTTCAGGGCTGATATTTTTCCTGCAAATAATGAACTAGCAATTGGTATCAATTGGTATCAAGGCAAAAAGCCGCATAAAATCTTGTAAGTCTTGCATATAATAAGAGATGGGCCTGATAAGTGTGTTTGGCATATTTACAGCTAGCTGTACAAAAAGAACTTTACTTTCTTGGTTGTTACAATGTTACCTTAGGATGTACGGCTATGGACGACTGTTTCGCATGCGATTTGCTGTTGTAAAAAAGAAGTGTTGCTCAAATAAATCTGTTTTTAGTCTGCACTCGTCCTGTTCAATTCGTTCCTGTGTCCTGTTGCTAGGCATAGTTTTATGTTCTTGATCAGGATATCAGTTTTTATGCAAAAAGTTTATGGTTTTACCTGAATTCTATGCACATGCTATCTAGGAAATGTCAGGTTTGTACTAAGTCATTTTGTTTAGGCTTTTTGGCGCTGAGCATGATATGCACGAATAAATATGAAAGCACACGAAAACAAGGGCTGCGCTCATTAATGTTTAGTTGCAGTGGCATTAGCATAGAATATGAAGCTTGATGTCTAGCTGAGCCTGTACACCTGTAAATAAATAATATTCTGCCGGATGGTACTGGTCGCAATTATAACAATGTTCTGGCCTGCCTGGGATTATCACGTAATCTTAGCATGTTAGTCATAATTTGAATTTCCTGGCAGAGGGCAGCGTTATTAAGCAAAATAAATGGATGCTCACCAATATCCCTTGCTGTCTCCATGCCAAGTGAGCACTGTGTAGCCAGACACTCTTGCAGGATGGTGGCAGCTGCGCTGGCACACTGTGGTCTGTAAATAGTGAGCATTTGAATTTACTAAAAGGATTTACGAAAATGTGTACTTCATCTGCTCATTGAACAATACTTCAGGGCTGATATTTTCCCTGCAAATAATGAACTAGCAATTGGTATCAATCATCATGTGTCTGGCATACTTACAAGTAGTGCTTGCAACACCTTTGTAATGCTTAGAAAGGGGGGAACTTTCATACATACATCCTTTTTCTTTGTAATGACCACTGCTATCTACCACATTGTCATTATTCCTGATCTTTGGCTCAATGCAAGACATGCCAGCTCCATGTGCTTGAGATTCCGCATAGGAAATCTTGCTCAATCATGTTTTGTGCTCAGCACAAGGGATGTTATAGATTCTCATATGTATAACGACCCTGAAATGCAGTGCAGTACATGTAAAAAATGCTTCTAGGGGGAGAGGAGGCACAGAAAAAGCTTTTTTCGATAAAGAACTACACTTTCTGCTAATACCTTTGCTCTTTCTTCCATCCTTTGTCATCACTACAATGTGAAAATGGAAGAAAAGTGCCGACAACAGTTGACTTCATTTTTGCTACCGACGAGTGACGACTGCGATGAATAACACAGAAGTATAAATTACTGGAGGAATATCGACGGAGCTGCTGCTTGATGCAGATGATGTTGCAGCCCCCTGATGACTGAACATCCATGGCATGTCGCTGTAGTAAAATCAAATCTGTGCTTAAAGATTTCATAAATGCCAAGCGTAGTCACATTATTTTAGTAACAATGAACCTTTTAGGTTGATGCACACTTGACTGTTGCCCGAGGATTGTGTGCAGAGCAGATGTTTGGTAAATCATCAAGGGGTGAATGAAAGCTGCCTTCGTTTTTGTCGAAAGTAACTAGTAAAATGCACCATAACCACATTTTTTAGGACAGGTTGTACTGACCTCTTATGCACTCAACTCTGACGGTAGATTTAAGATAAGTGTTAAATAGGAGCTCTATGTCTGTACCAATAATCTTAACCTATATTTTGTGAAGCATAGTGGTGCAGTAGTTTAAAGTTCAATTATAGCACTTGCACCATGATAAACAGTGTATAGACGTACTCCATCCATAGCCAGTCCTTTTTGCAGCTGATATCTGTTAATTGACAAGGAGGTGCATAGCAACGTGTGCAATGCTTCAGAAGAGCAGCTGCCAGGTGCTACTGACACAGCTGCTTGGGTTTGCAGTGAGTGGCTCGGTGCGTAGTTGAAATGACATTTTCTGTGAGGTGTGACTGTTAGGAATATTATTGGCGACGACGCTAGGTTTATAACATGTAATTGCGCGGAGGAACACTAATTTTGAAGTGCATGTTTAACTTCTTTTATGCTTATGTGCTTTGTACCCATAGGTTTTTCCTCCATGGCTCTGTGATAATTTTTACATATATATAGATCACGCAAGGAGCCATTCACTACATGAACAAAATATAGTTGTGGCCATTTCTTATGCAGACACGAGCCCCAATCTAACGAATAATATGCACTTCTGGCGGTACCTAATCATTTAGGAACTTTAAAACTTGACCACATTTATCTAAATATGAGCCTTCATTTCTCAGCCTGCCTAGGTAACCAAGTTGAATTACATCCAAGCGTACTTACACCTCCTGTGAGTTTTAGAAATCTGCACATCCTCAACAGCTTAGGGAAAGAATCCTGCTACATATGTGCAAATGAGCGAGTAGAAGTGCAGCTGTTCTATTTACTTCGGGCAAGTTTTAAAAATCAGCACGTATACACAGTAAAGAAACAGAAGAACCATACTAGTAATAAAGCTGAAGCAGTACAACTTTGTTATATTCCTTCGGTGAACTTCTAAGAAGGCATAACACAAAAAGACATAAATAAAAAGCAATACAGCTGCTACCCTATGGTGTGATGTGAGAAAAAACTGTTGCATTGAAGTCAGTATATTCATGCATCATGAACTTTGAACAATTTAATGGTAATTGACAGGTGGCTCAATCAAATAGGTTGACAGGAAAAGGAATTTGAAAGGTATTGCGTTGAGAATGAGCACATACCTATAGCAACCCCGCTGCTTTTAAAAAGAAACATGACTTACTGGAGCAACATCCATGAAACTGCTACTTGATGCAGCTGATGTTGCAGCCCCCTGTGATGAGTGAGCATCCGTGGCATGTGGCTGAAGTAGTAAAATCAAATCTACACTTAAAGATTTGATGAATGCCAAACACAGTCGAGCACTATTTTGGTTAACATGCAACCTCTAGGTGACGCACACGTGACTGTTGCCTGAAGATTGCGTGAAGACAAGATTGCAGGTAAATTAAGAAGGATTGAATGAAAGTGATTTTCTTTGTGTCGAAAGTAATAAGTGAAATGCACCATGACCACATTCTTTAGGACATGTTTTACTGGCCTCTTATGCACTCAACTCGGACGTTAAATAGGAGCTGTATGTCTGTGTCGATAATCTTAACTTATATTTTGTGAAGTGCACTGGTGCAGCAGCTTATTATTACATTATAGCAATTATGTGCTGTGCATGTCACGCCGAAAACTCCAGTGGATGTGCTTTTTCTGTCATACTTCACACCTAAATATTTTAATTGGTTATGTACTATGATAGGCGAATCGCATCCATCGCAGTATTCTGTATGAAATGCATCACCGTTTGATAGGAGAAAGCAACAGCACCTGCTGTATGTATGGAGTGCTCCACTGCACCATGTTTACACACTTACCGGAATGGTCGGCAGAAATAAGCTCGGTACTGGATCCGACGGTTCAGACGTGCGCGTCCGGCTTGAAACGCCATGGCTTGCATCACGGCCGGGTTTCGAGTATAATCCTCGGCAGAAAAATGCCGTCCATATACGATTAACCTTGCGCGCTTTCCTGAAGCTCGCAAACCAATGCGCCGTAACCACGTTTGCCGGCGCTCGGCATCCTCAGGAACCCGATGCATTTCACTACTGTCACCTTCGCAGCCAGCAACATCACATCGTTTGCGTTTCCTCTCGGACATGTTAAACGCAGTAAAAGCGTTGGGAAGCGAACAAGGCAGCAGCGACGAGGCGACTGCCGTAACTTCGGGGCGGCCGCTGTGTTTCCAACGTAAACAGAGACGATCGGCGAAGGTCAGGGATGCGCTGGCTGTAACTTGAGTTCACCGGCAGGATTCGGCGCCAGCACAGTAAACACTACTCGATGTGAATGTGGACTTCGAGCCTTGAGCACGCTCGCTCGGCGCGGTTGCTATAAACTAAAGACTAGAAGAAAGGATCGTGGGGCATCGGGCCGGCGCGGACCCATCCCCCGGCTGTCTGCAGCTACCGTGAAAATGCGAGTCTGCTTGGTTGCTCGGGGTTTCTCGGGAACGTGAGACTACGGTGAGGAGACGCCGAGGAGAGGTATGACTCGATGACATACTGAACAGACAGTAAACGGGACCCTCGCCGTACAGCGAACACAGGCATCCTAAACTAGGCGGCACCAGCATTGTTATCGAAAAATGCTGCACCCCTGCCTCGCTCGGTCATGAGAACGTGCCGACGATGCAGTTCCCAGCTGACGAGGCAACGCTCGAACGGCTGCCACTCTCAACGGCAACCGACAATGGTCAAAAGCACAGAAATATTCACGTTTTGGGCACTGCGCGTGGTGAAGAAAAAAGCAACCACGCAACTACGGGCAGACGAGCTGCCCGTGAGACCGGAAATGCTAATATTAATGTTTGTTCGGTGTTTTTAACGGCATAACACAATATAAACCTACATAATATCTACTTATTGAACTCAAAATTAACAACAAAAGTAATAATGAGGGTGTTGTCGTGATTATAACATCAGCCAATGGTGGAACTGCCGACAATCGCGTAATATTTTGCGGACTAATATATCATTTATCAAGAGAAGAGGGAGCGATTTTCAGCTGACTGAGAATTTATTGTAAATTCCAGGCACACTCGCGTGTTCTCGGGAGCCTCGACTACCGATTGGCAGCGCTTTTTGAGCATTCTCAAAAAGTGTTGCAGGGCCGCTTTAAAGGCGTCGGCCAGCTCGCCCCGCTCCTGCGAACGCCGTTTCTCTTCGGGGGGGGGGCGGGTCGTGAAGCGGGAGGTTGTCGGTCATGTGCTTTCCCCGCGATGTCCGCGCTGAAACCACAGAGCGTAGGAAGGTCGCTTCGCTTGCTGCAGCGGCCGCGTTTGCGAAAGGAGCGCGCTGTTCAAACAGAAATAAGTAACAACTGTGACAGTCAGTTCGCGCTCGTCCTGGGTGTACCTGTTCGTTCGTTTCGTGCTTCCTGCTTTATGTTTGAGCAGTGCGCTTCAAGTGTGTCGAGCTGTGACGCATCATAGTTCGCGCTCGTTTGTGTGTTCTTTTCGTGCGTCCTTTGCGCTTGAACAACGCGCTGGAAATTTCGAGCTGGTTTCCGTTCTTCGCGTTACATTCCAATTTGTTGCTATCGCAATCATTGCTTAGCCGTTGCGGCGAATCTGTGACTTTTTTTCGAAGTCTGTACGATTTAACTCATCATAATTTTTGTGAAGTTCGGAAGCAGCCACTACGCCATTTTTCGTCCTTCTGTGGAGAACCCTTGTATCCGCTAAACACCTGTAAGGCATTATGTGCACTTTGTTGATGCTGTGCCTGATGACGATGACGAATTATAGCAGAGCGCTTTGTAATGGGTTGGAAGCATTCAACAAGCCACTCGTTGCGTGATTTGCATAGTGTGACGCCTGGTTACCGAATTCACGTTGTGCGACGCCTGGTTGTTATTTTACACTTCTACCACGCTAATTACATATTTCAATGTGGTTCCTTCCCGACATGAAGTCTGTATAGGGTCTTTTTGCGAAGCAGTTTCAACCACCGGCATGGCTCTGAGGTAGATTAATGGGCTCCCACGCAGAAGACCCAGGTTCGAACCCGTTCCATCCTGGATATCTTTTCTTATTTCGTTTTTTTTTATTTCGCGCGATAGCGGTTACGGACACCGGCGGCGGCGGCGACACAAACGGCCGTTGAAATGATCTTATAACAGCTTTCGGTGTAAAAGATCCTATACAGGTGTCATGTCGCGCAAGGAATCGAGTTACCATGTGTAATATGGCATGCCAGAAGAGTAAAATGAAGACAATGCTAATTGCGCAACGAGTGAGTGGTTTAAAGCTTCCTACGCACTACAAAGCGGTGAACCTTAAATCTTCATCATCAGCCACACGAATCATCAACAAAGTGCACGTAATGCCTTACATATGTGTAGCGGGTACCTCACTTATCCGTAGAAGAAGAGTAATGGCAGAGTGGGTGCTTCCCTTCGTCACAGAAATTGTGATTGGTGGCGTAGTGGATACATTGCATGTGCACCTAAATTAGTTTCCCCAAGAGAGTTAGGACGGGCTCTAGAAAGGCCGCTCTTTCAGAGTTCAAAGTGACTGCTGCGCGCTCCGCGCAGCCCTGGCGTTTGTATATAGTTGACTTATATATCATTGAAAAGCTTGATCTCTGTACATTTAAGACATATTTACTAAAGACAAGTCAAGGTTTAGAATTAGGGGATGTATAGCCAGGAATAAGCGCTAGTTACACGAATTTGGCTGATTGCGCCTCAGATGTGACAATGTGTTGAAAAATCTGCTACAGTTAAGGCACCACTGTTCATTGCGCAGCACTTTCAAGACATATTTACCTCTTTCCTCAACGCAGCAAGTTAATGCAGGACTTATACTTTATTGTATCTTAGCTTCTGAAAACAGCTAAATATAGTAACTTTCGCTGCAGACTGTACGGTAACCGTTCCCTATGGAAAGTTCATTTTCGAGGTGTATATAGAGGATAGGATGTTTCGTCTGAATGCTGTCATTCATCGATGTACGCGTGCTACTTTTCATATTATATTGATCTAAGTTGGGCAATGTTCTCAGTGTATTGACCTGCCTTGGCCCTTTTTTGTGGAAAGCTACTGAATTTCCGTGGCTGAATTTGCAGGTAGAGAAACTATAGCCCCCGATTTATTTCTTCAACGTAGCATTTTTCTATGAAGCAAGCATAAATGCGAAAGGAAGCTCGTAAATTTTATCAATTTATGGTATCGCAAACATCATGACAACCGGTCTAATCTTCAAGCAGCGCTGAAATCTGAGCATGTGTAGCTTAAAATATACTAGTTGCGGTTCCCTGATATAATTATACACACGAAGCACACGCAATACTGCAGAAATATTGAGAAATCTACATTTTCCCTATCTCTACAACGAAAATCTTCCTCTAGCGTCACCTAGACGGACATAACGAGAGCTGAATTTGAAAGCTCCCCGTCTCCCGGAGTCTGGCGTGCGAAAACATGTCACCTTAGGGAAAAGTGTCTTTTCTAACTTCAAAACATAGCACAATCTGTGAGTCTTTTCTTTTTGCCTCCTCTTTGCATCTCTTTTACGGCTTCGCGGGAGAGCAGGCGTGTGCACATTATCAACGAAGGCTCTCTGTGCACCGCGATAATTTCCCCTGGGCTGTTTTCAATATGCGTGACACCCCCCCCGCCCCCCAAAAAAACGCACTGCCGATGCACTGACGTGAGCTTTTGTACCCCCTTGCAATAAATCACAAATGTGGTGCTTCCCTCTATTAAAAATACTCTCCTAGGCTGGGGTGCATGTTTTTAGGTGACAAGAAAGGCCGAATTCACGTAATATCCCGCTTGTGTGTATGCGTGTGTTTGTGGCTGCTGCGTGTGAGGCCCATTTCTGGCTATAGCGGAAAAGCGAAGGGTCTGTGACGACAAAAAAAAAAAAAAACATGGCTGATCCCTCCGTCATAGGAATCGGTATAACACGAAAGTGAAACGTGTCTTCACAGAAGTTGTGCTTATCTTGTAGTGATATATGAGAGCCTCTACAATGTCTACTGGTGTTTGGCAGCAATAGCACCGTTTCACGTCGATGCACCCATGTTGACGCCTAGTGGCATGTCTCCATCGCGACGACTAACGCCCATGATCATGATTAAACCGTTGTGGTAACTGAAGTTGTGAACATAATTTGGAATCAGCGAATCGTGAATAGCGCGTAAAGATGACATGAACAAGCTCATAATCAACACTGGTAGCCGATATGCACTTCTGCAAAAAGTCGTCAATTAAGGAGAGAAGCGGCACGGTGTGCGCATACTAGTAATGGGCTACCGACGCCTGTATTCATGCATACACTACTACACTGCGCTTTAGAAACACGGGAGGCAGAGGTTCGTAGCTTGAGCCGCAAACGCGTGCGTCCCGCTGGCCTCTGTCTCGCTCTACCAAGGCACGACATTCGCCCGTCGAAATCGTGTCCTTTTTGCAACGCGTATTGCAGCAATTTTGTTAGTCGCTGCTCTCGCAATCGAAGTAGTCGGCAGCGGAGAAATCCCGTTGGTGCATGTGGAAGCTGCACTACTCCGATGAGCCGGCGCACGCTAACACGAAGCGAAAGGCAAAATAACGTAACTGCGTCTAGGTTCCCTCGGCAACGCCAACGCGGCCAGTGTCCCTTGCTGGTATCGAGACGCTTTAACCATGCCTCCGATATCGCGCGCAATCTCGGAGTAAGCGCTAGTTAGTGTCGATCGTGACGCATTACTTCTTTTCACACTTCACAGACGGCGGCACCGCCCCGCTTCGCCTACCGACACCGCCAACAGAGAGCACCGTGCGAAAGAGGATGTGTGAAAGATATAAAGCGCGTTCGTGAAGTGTCCGTCATCTGCGAAGTTGGTTTAGTCGGTTGGCAAGGCCGTGGGTTCGATTCCCAGCGGCAGATGTTTTTCTTCGTTTTTTTCTTTCTCACCCGTTGGCGTCCATTTTATCAACGTCATAACCGTGACGGAAGTACTTGGTGGACCCCGGCATAAAACACTTTCGTGTTAAAAAAAAGGAAGCAGACAAACGGACAATGTACTTGGGATACAAGCGAACTGAGCACACGTGCTTGGCCGAAGTAGTTTTGAATACCTCGTTGCTTCTTTTGTTTTGTTTTTTTTTTCAATCAAACATACAGATTTCGAGAAGTGTGGTTTGGTGTGGTAGCTAATATGAATACATAGCAACAAACTGCACAAATACGAGACGAGGCACATATAAAGGAATGACAAAAATGCAGTTTGTACTTCCTGCATATTTATTTCTGTCATTGCTAATTAAACTAAATAAATTAACTATAAAACCCAGTTAGGGTGTATACCTCCACGTCACAAAATGTAGACTGCTCGAATGTCTTTTGTGCCGGCTTCCCTTCCTTTTTGCGTCTTCAGCATCCGGATTGGGCAAAAGAACGGCGCGGCGAATGTGCGTGTTGCGAAAGTAACCAAACGTGTTCAACCGCGCTTGCTGTGCTGCTAACTTGCGAGATTAGGCTACAAGCACAAAATTGGCAGGATACGCTGGCTCCGACCTGCCCTGTATGGTATACCTTAGCTTAGCAGGCTATGCATCGCACTGTTTAGCTCGAGGTCGCGGGTTTGATTTCTACCTACGACCGGCGCATTTCCATGGCAGCGAAATTCAGGAACACCTGTATATATATTTACGTGCACTCCAAGTGTTCAGGAGTTCCCCATCACGGCGTTCTCCATAATGGCATCAAACTCGCTCCAAGAGTTCTTCACTGAAAGTCGGCTGTGAACATACGCCACTGGTTTCAACAAACCGCAAAGCCGAACAATATTTGTTGCTTTGCTGACTGCAGGAACACAGCGCGGGCGTTTGCAGATTTCTGCCACAAACAACGAAGCAGATCGTTATGAACATTTGCTGACTGCAAGGCGCGATGTAACAAAAAAGTTACACCATTTCACGCTAAAGCGAACTATGTGTGGATGCGAAGCAGCGCCGCTCGACGTTGACGTTTCTATTCGGCTTCGCGTTGCCGCGCCGCCTCGAGATCCTCCGCTCGACGTTTTGAATCGGCTTCCCGAGCCCGGAGTTCAGCGCCCGCTTGCCGCCGTTCACGTTTCCTTTCGGCTTCGCGAGCCTGAAGTTCGGGATCACGACGTCGCCGCTCCCGTTTCGCGGCAGCGGCCCGAGCGCTCATCGCGGCGCTGCACATGAGTGAGAATGAGGCGGGCGCGCTCCGTCGTTTTCATACCGCGGAACTACCGTGGCGCCCCCACTAGAGTATGCAGCTGTCGCACCGCCTGTCGTGCGTGCCACTCCGTAGAGGATTCCTAGAGGAGGGAGGGGGGAGCGCAGGAGAGGAGAGAGTGGGGATGGGACGCGCATACGCAGTGGCGGATGGACGTTCGCGCCGCTCCGTAAAGTAGAGGATTCCTAGAGGAGAGAGGGGGATGGAGCGTAGGAGAGGATACAGGGGGGAGGCGACGCGCACGCGCAGTGGGGGGTGGACGCCGCGGGAAAGGAGGAAGGGAGGGACAAAGCCCCCGCCATTACCTACTTTGCATCTAAAAAAGTCACAGTTTCGCCGCAAAGGCGAAGCAATGAATGCGATAGCAACAAATTACAATGCCACGAGAAGAACACCAAGCAGCTCGATGCTTGCAGCACGCCCATCAAGCGCAAAACACACACGAAAAGAACACAAACAGGATGACCACGACCTAACAACGGCAACAGCTCGACACTTGCAGCGCGCTGCGCTGCTCAAACGCAACGAAGGACACTCGAAAAGAACGCAGAGGTTTACACAGGACGAGCGCGAACTAAAAACTGTCCTAGTTACTTATACGGGTTTGAGCGGCGCGCTACAACCCAACGCTCTAATATTTTTCTTTTATTGAAAACTGCGGTGCATGCAGTGGCCCCTCCGCGTATTTTGCCGCGTGGTGGCGTTCGACGCATTGTTTAGCCGGCGTTCCACATCGCGTGTGTGTGCAGAAATGGGCCACTCTTTAGTGCCCGTCTCAAGGGCAGTTTTCAAACAGAAGCAAAATCTAGGAGCATTGCTTTAAAGCGTGGCTGCTACTGCACACGCCCCTCCGAGATCTGCATACCGCCAGCGTTCAATGGTGTACATAAATAGCTCGCCGTTTGAATTCTACACAACCGGTGGCGCGTGGCCGAGTTGTTTAAAGCGGCGGGCTGAAGAGCGAAGGGTCGCAGGTTGAAATCTCCGTGGCGTATTTTGGAGAATTTTTTTTCTTCTGATTTATTTTTCTTTGTTGGTTTTATTTGTATATACCTGCATATACATATCCAGGACGGCAAGAATCAGCCGAGAGCGTCCATACAGTTGTTATCGCAATAAAATGGTTGCTTCAGGAATAGCAGAACGACGCCAGAATTTTTTTTACTAGGAAACACCCACAAGTGAGTCCTTTTTCGAGGCAGGGAGGCGAGAAAGTTATGCGTTGTGTTTTCATTCACTATATTTCCTCTTGAGTGGGGGGAGGGGCGTGCCCGCCATCCCCCCCCCCCTGAGGGATAGACGTAATTGGAGACCACAACTTTGCACGAAGATAAATACCCTTTGCGGGAAGCGCCAAGTCGAACAAACAGAGACAACTGGCAGTGGCAACCCATCCATATTTCCTGTGCTCTGAAGGTTCACACCGCTCAATCTCACGATCGCTATGCCAGGTAGGCGACATTCTGGTTTTCTCCATTGTCTATGTAGCACGCCATGCATCAAGGCACTCCCGTGGTTACCTTGCACCTGCCGCTACTTCAATTGCGCGCACATTTAGACAACTCGAGGCCACGGCCTAGGAACTGCGAGCTCACTCGGCGTAATTCTCTAATTAATTTCTCTTCCTATCACTTATTGAATATTTGGGCGAACCGCGTTCCGCCTTGGCGCCACGCGGTTTGCGTCTGTCCAGCGTATTCGATCTTGCACACTTCACGCCTCAATTTGTATGTCTCTTCATTCGAAACACGGTTGAAGTCCTCCTTAATTTTACATAGAAAGCTTGTGTGGCAATGTTAGGCCCTGTTTGTGGTGACCCTGTGGCATGTGCCGGCAAACTCTGCATCGTGATTTTCCGAATGGTCTGCATGCCCTCTGCCACTCGGATTTGCCTTTTTCCACCCTAACTAGTTAAGTCTCCTAAGTTTTTTTTATTTATTCAGCAAAACCGCCTACGGCAAGGTTTCATCAACGATAGATAACATAGGCATGCGCATTGTAGAGCTAGGCAGGCGGCCGCGTCCCTCCAATCATTTAAACGGGGGCGCCACTTGTGCCCCGTACCTTCGCACACTCGGTCCTTTCACGTCAATGCACAGGGCTACAGATGTTCCTTGACGATAATCCATTGCAGAGCTTGTTTTTCCTCCGGCCAATGGATGGAAATGCGGGTGCAGTGGTCAAACTTGCTCCCTTGGCGCATCCACCGAGGTGGGCTCGGTGGCTGTGCTTCAGCGGCGACCACTAATCCGCTGTGTTCTGTCATGCAAGTGCACGGTTTCATAACCGGAGTTCTTATGCCTGCAATCCTGGCCTTCCGTCAAGCCACTGCCATCTCAGTAATCTACCGCAGTCCGCCCGGCGCAGGCCCCTTGCCTCCACCTGCCACAACCATGTTCAACAGCGCTGCCGCTATCCACTTTGCATCCGGTTTCGTCATGTAAAGCACCATCGTCACGTCAGCTGTAATACCGTGCCTGTCGCCCCTGCGATCTGTGGGCCCGGTGGCTGTGCTTCAGACTACTAATGCTCGGTATATCGCCATGCAGGTTACTGCATCGTGTATTTCTTTCAGGAAGAAATCCAGCAACTCTCTTTTAATACGTCTGCCGAGCCCATGGTGCTGCGCTACAACTGTTGTCAAATGTATTCATGTCGTTAAATCCCTGTTCCTTTTGTCGGGTGATATTGAGACCAACCCTGGCGCTCTCGATATTGTCACCAACTCGTGACGTCGACGAAGGCAGCAGTCAGCGTGTCCAAAATGAAACTCTTCATTTGGTCGAGCTTGTGGCTGGGAAGCTACAGCAATACACACTATACAAAGATGGCGGCGAACAGAGCGTCGGCCGTTGAAAAACTGAACCGCTGCAAGGCGCGTCGGCATTTATACATGCGGCATCGAAGATTCGAGCCTTATCGCTGGTGGGCGCGTTAGTTCGAGAATAAACTCAGGTGTTCTCGTTTGCGCGCTCAAGCCTAAAATGAAATCCTAAAGTAATCTCGAATGTTCCCAGAAATTCTGGCGTGGTTTGCGCAAGGCAGCAATTACACGTGCAATGAGCCGGTAACATAAAACATAGAAAGAAAGGAGCATGTGTGTCATTGCCCCCATCTGAACAGGCATTGTGACAATGCTTGTAACAGAACATGGAAGCGGAACAAAAGGTCCATACACAAAGGAAATACAAAAATAAAGCAAGAAAGTAAAGTAAGCAATAAGTACAAGCAAAAAATTACAATAATAAGACAAAAAGTACAGTCCTCAGGTTCGCTCACGTGCATAAAATGGCTTAATGCGCACGACATGGACGACTTCATGTCGCGCACCGCACCGTTGAGAGTTCGACAATCCGTCCAAAGCACCTTGTATGGCCCGAAGTATCGCCGAAGCAGCTTCTAGCTATGTCCCCGTCGCGGTCACCGGGTTTGTTCTCCTTGTGGTGTCGTCGAAGATTATTACTAGAGACCGGACTTTGGGCAAATGCCTATTTTGTTCCTTGCGCTCCTATCGTGCCATTTTGATATATGAGCATGAATTAGAGGCTAAGGAGGGCTTTTATAGTGTTGTTATAGCGCCTATAAATGCCTATTTTTGGCGTTCGTGCCTATATGCCTATAAGTGCCTATAAATGCCTACTTTCAAAATTGGCGCCTTTATGAACACTATTTAGCCTCAGGTTTTCCTTCCGGGTACAGATTGAGCCCGTCATTCATTTTACCGCGCAACATTGACTGTTTGGAACTCTATGGGATTCAACCTAGTCCTCTAGTTTAACCAATTTCCGGAAACAACTGCTAGCAGCAGAGAAGTGGGACGCATGCATAAGCTTTAACCTAAGCCTTTTGTAGCAGGCTTATGTTTTAATTGAGGCGTTGGTGCAGCCGAGGCGATCTTGCTCAGAATGTTGCTACAGTTCCTGGAGCAGGACCTGAAACTGGGAATAGGTCAAAACTCGCCTCCAAAAATTTTTTTTTTTTTCGCGGGCAATGGCGTCGCGGGACCCTTAAGACGGCTCCGCAGAACCCTATTCGAGAACCACTGGTGTAAACAAACCTCCACCGGCGCGTCCAAAGCTACTTTTCACGGGCGCCCTTCTACCTGCGCTTATTTTTTAAATTTCGGAGACATTTTCTGCACCGAAGACAAGAGATTAGAGCAATTCCGTGGTGCAGTGCAGTGGAGCCAATCCTCTACATGTAATCAAAAAAATATTTTGCATGTCATGTATCTTGCGAATAAAGTGCCTTTAAATTTTAGTTTTTTAGTTGTTTCAAGACACGTTGAATAAAATCGGCGAAGAAGAAATCCCTAATTTTGTATCGTTTTTGGTAAAAAACTCGGTAGGGAAAGGGTTATGGTGTTCACCGCCTGGGCAGCAAGTGTTCTACGCGATTCGACCCGGCCAATAGGAAGACTCCCCTCCTTCTGGTATTATATCGATCTGGATATCTGCCCCTGCTCTACCCTCTCAGTCATGCCGAAAACAAGGGCACAGAGGTGTGTGTTGATTCGACAGTGGACGCTTGACTCACCAGGCTGCAACATAAGCGGGGAGACCGCGTCTCTGCAAAGCGTACGTGAGAAAGGACAATCGCATGCGTCTACGTTCAACTGTTTGTGCCCGTATGCCACCTTAAACAACAACATATCTTGTTTTCCTGTCGTAAATAGACATCGCGCACATCTTCCTTTGAAATCATTTGCATTTATGTAAAAATTTATTGCGCCTATATTTACGATATTAGAGGCCTAAATCGCTGTTTTGCCTGCCTATTTTTGGCGCCTAAAACACGCCTTTTTTAATGCCTAACAATCCGGCCTCTGATTATAACGATGAGTTTCGACCCTCTGCTGGTTCTTGATGCGCAGGCGGGCGAGCTGTCGAGCTTCTTCGGTGCGTTGAAAGTAAGCGGCGACGTGGCGGTTGTCTTCGTCGGTGGCAGTTGGCAGCATTGTGCCGAGCGTTGTTGCTGGGCTCCTTGCGTAGACCAACTTGTAAGGCGTCATCTGCGTCGTTTCTTCTAGGCTGTGTTGTATGCGAAGGTCACGTACGGAAGGACGCAATCCCACGTCTTGTGCTCGACGTCGACGCACATGGGCAGCATGTCGACAATGGTCTTATTTTTACGCTCGGTGAGCCCATTGTTTTCTGGGTCGTAGGCGGTGGTCCGGCGGTGGCTTGCCTGGCTGTATCCCAAGGTCGCCTGAGTTAGGTCAGCAGTAAAGGCCGTACCTCTATCGGTGGTAAAGACCTCTGGGGCGCCATGACGAAGGATGATATCCTCAATGAATAACTTGGCTACCTCGGTGGTACTGCCTTTGGGCAGAGCCATTGATTCGGCGTAGCGGGTGAGGTAGTCAGTATTGCTTAGGTACAGAAGACTGAGGCGCAAAATACATTTCTTGAAAAAGGGAGAAGCAGAAGAGAAGACAGAGAAGCGCCAACTACCAACTGTTTAATGACAGACTACGAAAGGTACAGTAAAAAAGGAAACATTTCCGCGCATGCGTGAACAGGGGACATCAGACGTGCAGCGACATGGTCAAGCCAACACAGTATCTAGGAAGCGCATTTCTGTCGAATATAAAGATATCGAAGTGTCACTGACACAATCAGAGCCTTTATTTTTTATATAGAAAGCTTCCAGCAGCTCTCTAGCCGTTTGTTGTCTGCTTCTGCCAAGAATGAGTACTTGCGCAAAGCATGGTTCACATCCGCAGGAGTTGCAATGCGCAGGAAGGTGCGCCTGATCTCTCTTACCTAAGCTGTTGGCATGCTCCCTCAATCTGTCATTAATGCAACGTCCCGTTTGTCCAACGTAGGACTTGCCGCAGCTCAGGGGTATTTCATACACCACCTCTTGTGCACAGCGCCTAAAATGTTTTTTGTGCTGCTTCTGACAGCCCCTCAGCTCCTCGCGTGTGATACGCGGGCACAATTGAGCCAACTTGTTGGGAGCTGAGAAAACGACCGGGATGCCGTAACGGGTAGCCACCTTCTTCAGGTTATGGCTCACACGGTGTATATATGGAACTACCTCTGGCTTAACCCGATCCCTTTCTTCCGAGTGCCTGATTGCACCGGCAGCGCTGGCTTTTACCTTCTGCAGCAGGGATTCAACCACGGAACCAATGACAGATCGAGGGAAACCGGCCTTGGAAAGTCTTTGAAGCTGGTTCCCAAAACTATCCTGCATAACGTGCTCACATGATCTGCGCAAGGCCAACTCCAAGCAAACCTGAGCGATTCCACGCTTCACAGTTTTTGCGTGTGCCGAGTCATACTGCAGCAATTCTTTCTTGCATCGTGGGAGGTACGCACAGCAAACATGATCGCTCAAAATCGTTAGTTTGAGGTCTAAAAACTGCAATGAGTTGTCTTTGGGAAGCTCATTAGTAAACGTGAGACCAGCAGAGTTTGCTCTAAAAACATCTAAAATCTGCTCAACCATCTCAGTACGAGGCAAAGGGCATCTATTGTCAATAACGACTAAAAAATCGTCTACGTATCTAAAAACTTTTAAAACATTCGGATGATATGAAGTAAAAGCACTTTGTAGTGCGTGGTCAAGGAACGATAAGAAGATATCACATAAAATGGGTGCTACTCGCGATCCAATGCAGATGCCCTTTCTCTGTAAAAACATGCCATGTTCAAACGAAACAAAAGTGTGGTTGAGGTAGGCTTCTAGGAGGGTAACAAAGTTCGCCGTCGACACCTCCGTTTTAGTCACAAAAGTGGCTTCGCCACTTTCCTCGATACACTGCTTTACCGCTCGCAGCAGCTCTGGATGCGGAACCGAGTAAAAAAGGTCGCACACGTCTACGGAAAATAAGTAACCTGTATCCCGACTTCCTCGGAAAAACTCAAAAACTTCATCCGAGTTTTTTGTCAAAAAAGGGTCATGAAATTCAAGAACTTTCAAGGATTTGAGCAAAAAACTGCTGACCTGGTATTGCCACGTGTCACGCTCACTAATAATGGTACGGAAAGGGACGTCTACTTTGTGTGTCTTAGCACTGAAGAAAGCTGTAAGGGAATCTTTTTTACTCTTTCTGATCTGTTTAGCTAACGTTTCACACCCGATATCCTCACACAAAGAAACCACATCTTTCTTAGCTTTCGACACGCTCACTTTTACGGGCTTGAAGTTCTTGTTGATCGCTTGCCGTGCTCTTTCGTCAAAAGCGTGTCTAGGTAATGCCACAAAACCGCCCTCCTTATCGGACTGCATTAGACAGAGTTCATTATCTCTAAAAAATGACACCACACGTTGCAACACTCGCACTTGTCGTCCAGGTCCGGCCTTGGGAGCTGCCCTGTGTAGACTGTCGACACCTTCCAGCAGGCATCGCTCGCGCTGTTCGTGGGGTGCCTTCCTTGCTACTTGCCGATTCCACGCAAGAAGTTCTTGTGCCGCAGCTTGTGGCTCAAGGCCATATTTCGGCCCCTTATTTAGAAGATTAGCTATATCGTCGGGAATATCGGTTTCACCAATAACCCTTAGCCTCTCAGTACGGTCTTTTTTGGTGGAAGACTTAGTCATACTCCTCAGCAGGCACGAGAGCATGCTGTTCCACGAAGCTTCTATGGCAGTACTCACGACCTTTCTGTGGTCCTTCAATTTCCTTGTAGCCACCCATGCAGGGAAATTAGTATGACACAGGCAAGTGAGGATGTCGTTGAAAAGCCTCACTTGACGGCCCAGTTCAGAACGCCAAATCTTGCACATCCGTTTGATGTGGCCCCAAGACGGAATGACGGCCCCGAAGAGAGAAGTGACTTCACGGGGCGGGATTCCTTTTCTAATGCAGAAGCCTAGATACCGTGCTTGGCACGTTGCTGCCACGATGTACCGTGACACCGTGTTCGCATCGGGAAAACTTGAAGAAGACGAAGAATTTCCGGCACAAAGAGTACCGGAGCCCACTGTACGAGAAAGGTATTCCAAAAGGACATGCTTCTGGGCTAGTTGGTGCAAGTATTGCTTAGGTACAGAAGACTGAGGCGCAAAATACATTTCTTGAAAAAGGGAGAAGCAGAAGAGAAGACAGAGAAGCGCCAACTACCAACTGTTTAATGAGAGACTACGAAAGGTACAGTAAAAAAGGAAACATTTCCGCGCATGCGTGAACAGGGGACATCAGACGTGCAGCGACATGGTCAAGCCAACATAGTATCTAGGAAGCGCATTTCTGTCGAATATAAAGATATCGAAGTGTCACTGACACAATCAGAGCCTTTCTTTTTATATAGAAAGCTTCCAGCAGCTCTCTAGCCGTTTGTTGTCTGCTTCTGCCAAGAATGAGTACTTGCGCAAAGCATGGTTCACATCCGCAGGAGTTGCAATGCGCAGGAAGGTGCGCCTGATCTCTCTTACCTAAGCTGTTGGCATGCTCCCTCAATCTGTCATTAATGCAACGTCCCGTTTGTCCAACGTAGGACTTGCCGCAGCTCAGGGGTATTTCATACACCACGGCAAGTCCTACGTTGGACAAACGGGACGTTGCATTAATGACAGATTGAGGGAGCATGCCAACATCTTAGGTAAGAGAGATCAGGCGCACCTTCCTGCGCATTGCAACTCCTGCGGATGTGAACCATGCTTTGCGCAAGTACTCATTCTGGCAGAAGCAGACAACAAACGGCTAGAGAGCTGCTGGAAGCTTTCTATATAAAAAAGAAAGGCTCTGATTGTGTCAGTGACACTTCGATATCTTTATATTCGACAGAAATGCGCTTCCTAGATACTATGTTGGCTTGACCATGTCGCTGCACGTCTGATGTCCCCTGTTCACGCATGCGCGGAAATGTTTCCTTTTTTACTGTACCTTTCGTTGTCTGTCATTAAACAGTTGGTAGTTGGCGCTTCTCTGTCTTCTCTTCTGCTTCTCCCTTTTTCAAGAAATGTATTTTGCGCCTCAGTCTTCTGTACCTAAGCAATACTTGCACCAACTAGCCCAGAAGCATGTCCTTTTGGAATACCTTTCTCGTACAGTGGGCTCCGGTACTCTTTGTGCCGGAATTCTTCGTCTTCTTCAAGTTTTCCCGATGCGAACACGGTGTCACGGTACATCGTGGCAGCAACGTGCCAAGTACGGTATCTAGGCTTCTGCATCAGAAAAGGAATCCCGCCCCGTGAAGTCACTTCTCTCTTCGGGGCCGTCATTCCGTCTTGGGGCCACATCAAACGGATGTGCAAGATTTGGCGTTCTGAACTGGGCCGTCAAGTGAGGCTTTTCAACGACATCCTCAGTTGCCTGTGTCATACTAATTTCCCTGCATGGGTGGCTACAAGGAAATTGAAGGACCACAGAAAGGTCGTGAGTACTGCCATAGAAGCTACGTGGAACAGCATGCTCTCGTGCCTGCTGAGGAGTATGACTAAGTCTTCCACCAAAAAAGACCGTACTGAGAGGCTAAGGGTTATTGGTGAAACCGATATTCCCGACGATATAGCTAATCTTCTAAATAAGGGGCCGAAATATGGCCTTGAGCCACAAGCTGCGGCACAAGAACTTCTTGCGTGGAATCGGCAAGTAACAAGGAAGGCACCCCACGAACAGCGCGAGCGATGCCTGCTGGAAGGTGTCGACAGTCTACACAGGGCAGCTCCCAAGGCCGGACCTGGACGACAAGTGCGAGTGTTGCAACGTGTGGTGTCATTTTTTAGAGATAATGAACTCTGTCTAATGCAGTCCGATAAGGAGGGTGGTTTTGTGGCATTACCTAGACACGCTTTTGACGAAAGAGCACGGCAAGCGATCAACAAGAACTTCAAGCCCGTAAAAGTGAGCGTGTCGAAAGCTAAGAAAGATGTGGTTTCTTTGTGTGAGGATATCGGGTGTGAAACGTTAGCTAAACAGATCAGAAAGAGTAAAAAAGATTCCCTTACAGCTTTCTTCAGTGCTAAGACACACAAAGTAGACGTCCCTTTCCGTACCATTATTATGAGCGTGACACGTGGCAATACCAGGTCAGCAGTTTTTTGCTCAAATCCTTGAAAGTTCTTGAATTTCATGACCCTTTTTTGACAAAAAACTCGGATGAAGTTTTGAGTTTTTCCGAGGAAGTCGGGATACAGGTTACTTATTTTCCGTAGACGTGTGCGACCTTTTTTACTCGGTTCCGCATCCAGAGCTGCTGCGAGCGGTAAAGCAGTGTATCGAGGAAAGTGGCGAAGCCACTTTTGTGACTAAAACGGAGGTGTCGACGGCGAACTTTGTTACCCTCCTAGAAGCCTACCTCAACCACACTTTTGTTTCGTTTGAACATGGCATGTTTTTACAGAGAAAGGGCATCTGCATTGGATCGCGAGTAGCACCCATTTTATGTGATATCTTTTTATCGTTCCTTGACCACGCACTACAAAGTGCTTTTACTTCATATCATCCGAACGTTTTAAAAGTTTTTAGATACGTAGACGATTTTTTAGTCGTTATTGACAATAGATGCCCTTTGCCTCGTACTGAGATGGTTGAGCAGATTTTAGATGTTTTTAGAGCAAACTCTGCTGGTCTCACGTTTACTAATGAGCTTCCCAAAGACAACTCATTGCAGTTTTTAGACCTCAAACTAACGATTTTGAGCGATCATGTTTGCTGTACGTACCTCCCATGATGCAAGAAAGAGTTGCTGCAGTATGACTCGGCACACTCAAAAACTGTGAAGCGTGGAATCGCTCAGGTTTGCTTGGAGTTGGCCCTGCGCAGATCATGTGAGCACGTTATGCAGGATAGTTTTGGGAACCAGCTTCAAAGACTTTCCAAGGCCGGTTTCCCTCGATCTGTCATTGGTTCCGTGGTTGAATCCCTGCTGCAGAAGGTAAAAGCCAGGGCTACCGGTGCAATCAGGCACTCGGAAGAAAGGGATCGGGTTAAGCCAGAGGTAGTTCCATATATACACCGTGTGAACCATAACCTGAAGAAGGTGGCTGTAGAAAAAGAAGTGGTTTAATAAAGGATGGGGGCTCGTAGAGAAAAGAAGAAGACGATGAGGTTCGAATGGGCCCTATGTGTCTGCGTCAGTCTCTCGCGTTTTTAATATTCTTTGGTGCCGAAAACCCCGTGCGGACACGTCGTACTCTCTTCGCATGCATCGAGGGGCTTTCTGCTCTGCCACTGTACTGGTGAGGAACGATAAACGCCGACGCGGAGATTGACCCCAGTGCAAGCCAGCTGCGAGAACGCACCTAACTTCAAAGAATGGATCGACTCAAAGCCAAGCGAGCCTCCCGACGAGCACAGAACACCAAGGTCATTCAGGAAGCCAGATCTCTTCTGAGTACGCCCAATGTTGACATTCCCAAGCTCAAAGGTATGCGTGATCGTCTTTCATCAAGTAACGACAGGCTATCGAAGATCGATGACGAGATCGAGGAACACATACCGGATGATGAGTTAGGAGTCGAATATGCGACTGCTGCCGAGTACAACGACGAGGCAATCAGCATGCTTGCCGAATTAACTTGTCGCATCGAGGCACTGGAAAGAGCTGAGAGAGATCGCGCTACTCCTTCGCAAGTACCACCTGTGCAGCCTAACGTCACGGATAACGCTGTTCTACAAGGCAGTTTCTGTCGACCTAGTCTTCCCAAGCTCGATATGCCAACGTTCAATGGAGACATAAATGAGTGGACTGGATTCTGGGAACAGTTTGAGCAGACAGTTCACCTAAATAACGCCCTCTCGTCCACAACGAAGTTTTTCTATCTGCGGCGATATCTCGCCGGAGAAGCAGCAGCGGCCATAGCAGGGCTGCCAACATCTGAGTCTTGTTACAACGACGCTATCGATATCCTCAAGGAGCGCTTTGGGGACAGAAATCGAATCGAGCAGCATCACCTAGCCGCTCTAAGGAACCTTAGTCACGTTAAACAAGGCACTGACGTGCGAGGTCTGAGACGGCTGTACGATACTACACAGCTGCACATTCGTTGCCTGAATTCTCTCAACGTGCCTACACTAAGCTTCTCCGCCATGCTTATTGACATACTGCAAAAGGCTCTACCGTACGACACCGTTCTTGCGTTTACCAGAGAGCAACGAACTAAAGCATTGAGGAGTGACTCATCTGGCGGCACCCAAGTTGTGTCTGAATCAGCTTCAGCAGCGGCTTCTTCAGATGCCAAGTTGAAAGAACTACTGGCATTCATTCGTGTCGAGTTGGAAAGTCGTGAGCAATGCATGACGCCAAGCGAAACACGTTGTGAACGACCTGAAAGGACAACAAGAGGTGCCACGGCTTCGGTTTTGCACAATTCATTTGTAAAGAAAGCGGACTGCTTTTTCTGCCAATCCAAGAAGCATGGCACGCGTGCTTGTGACAGCCACCTGTCTCTTGCTTCTAAGAAGGAGAAACTTTCCAAGGACAACCGATGTTTTCGCTGCACGTCCAGGGGTCACCAGGCACGAGCCTGTCAAGTTAAGCTAACGTGCTCATCTTGCCATCGAAGACATGGAACAAGCATGTGCGATCCATCGTACCGCAAACCACGGGTCGATGCAGATTCATCAGGAAGCTGCACAGCAGTATTCGTTTCCCCCGAAACAGCAGTGTCAAATTCCACAGAGTTATCATGCAGTGGGCAGCGAGTAAACAACAGGGATACCGAAGTATATCTGCAGACCTTTCGTGCTTTGATCATCCAAAATAACAAGCACCGCTGTGTCAGAGGCATTCTGGATGGTGGAAGCCAGAGGTCCTTCATCAAAGAAGAAGTAGCCATGAAGATGAGTCTCAAGGTCGTAGGGGAGACAAGGATATCGTTCAACACGTTCGGCAGCGCATCTCCTTCTCGAGCTGAACGTCGGAAAATAGTTGAAGTACCTTTACGCAGTCAACAAGGCACCGGGCTTTACCGTATACAAGCTATTGTTGTTCCGGTGATATGCCACGACATCGCTGCGCCATCAGCTGACAGCCATTTCGTACAACAGTTGCGTTTGGAAAACAAGTTCCTGGCTGACGACCGTATGATCCTGCAAGTCGATGAAGAGCCAGAACTTAGTGTTCTTATCGGATCTGACTATCTGTGGAACATTCTGACTGGTGAAGTCATTCGCAGCACGGAAGTTCAAGGGCTCACAGCCGTCAACACTTGCTTCGGTTGGACACTGCAAGGACCGGTTCGTCAGAGAGGCTTTCTCGATCACAGCACTAACTTGATGGTTTATGTTATGCGAGTGGACACCAGCGAAGTTGAAGATCAAAGGACTTCTCAAGTTTTACGATCTTTCTGGGAACTGGAAACAATGGGCATTGAGGACGTTTATGAATCATCTGCAATCAAGTCCTTGGATCACTTCAGAAAGACCACACGAAAGTCCAATGGCCGATATGCTGTCGCTTTGCCGTGGAAAGAGGAATGCAAGCACCTCATCGGAGACAATCGCGACATTGCCGTCAACCGTCTACAGAAGCTGGTGAAGAGACTATCGCGACAAGAAGGCTTGCTTGACCGCTACGATACAGTCATTCGACAGTATATGTTGCATGGTCACGCAGAAGTTGTGCCCAAGGATGTTCGCGATCACCATCCCGTTTACTACATGCCCCACCGGGAGGTCATCAAAGAAGAGTCACTGACCACCAAACTCCGGGTTGTGTTCGATGCATCATCCCATGGCCCAGGACTACTATCACTCAACGACTGTCTGGAAAAGGGAGCTAATGTAAATCCAGAGCTTCTGCGTGTGCTACTTCGTTTTCGATGGTTTTTAATCGCCCTGAACTCGGACATTGAAAAAGCGTTCCTGCAAATTGAGATTCAAGAGCCAGACAGAGACGCCTTTCGATTCTTTGGTTCGATAAGACACCCAACGAGAAGAACGCTAACGTTGTCGAATGGCGCATGACGCGCGTGCCTTTTGGGTCAACGTCAAGCCCATTTTTGCTGATGGCTACTATCCATAACCATCTAGACAACGCTGGTCCTGAAGACGAGAAGCTTGCGGCGAATCTGAAGAAGTCGTTTTATGTTGATGACTTGCTCATTGGAGCAGATACGTTCAACGAAGCCCTTGAAGTTTACGGAAGAACGAAGTCAATCATGAATGACGCTGGGATGAATCTTCGAAAATGGAGAACCAATGACGACTCACTGCAAGAAGTGTTTCTGGCGAAAGAAAAGCCGATAGATGGAGGCATTAATACGGTTGTATTGGGCAATACGGCTGTATTGGGTATGCAGTGGAATACAAACTGCGACAGTTTTGAGTTTACTCTTAAGTCAGTAATGGAATACTTAACGTCAACAAAGGCAAATACCAAGAGGCATCTACTAAAGACGGCATCCAGGATCTATGACCCGCTTGGAGTACTCTCACCCTTCACAGTAACAGCCAAGCTTCTTTTTCAGCAATTGTGGGTTCGAAACGTTGCGTGGGACGAAGAGTTGCCCAAGGAAATCGGCACACCATGGAATAAATGGTGCTCGGACGTCCTGCAGCTTGGCTCGATTAGAATTCCGCGCTGCGTAAGAAGCAGTCTCCAAGGAGTCACAGATACGGCGGAACTTCACATTTTTGTGGATGCTAGCTTGAAAGCATACGGCGCATGTGCTTATCTCAAGGCAACCAACCTGCAAGGCGAGTCTACTACTACGCTCGCAGCAGCGAAATGTAGAGTTGCGCCGATGAAAGCACTCACGTTGCCGAAGTTGGAGTTGATGGGCGCAGTTATCGGAGCAAGACTATTGAAGTACATCCGATCTGCGTGGGATCACCGGCAGTTTCCTTGCACTATGTGGACTGACTCCACTATTGTGCTCAGCTGGATCCGAGGAAGCGGGGACAAAATGAACCAGTTCGCCAAAAATAGGGTGAAGGAAATTTCAAGTATAACGGTCCCAGAAGAATGGCGTTACTGTCCAGGACAAGAGAATCCCGCAGACCTGATTACACGCGGCATGTCTGCAAAGTCTCTTTTGGAAAGCTGCGTCTGGTGGAGCGGTCCAGAATGGCTCCCGCGAACGAGTTCGGAATGGCCTACAGAACCCGTCATGGTCTCACAGGAAAATGTGGACCTAGAACCTGAGCCTGTGGTGTTTAAGGTACTCATTCAGGCGAAAAGGAAAGATGACACGTTCATCGATCTCACAAGATTCAGTGACTTACAGAAGTTACTACGCGTAACTGCGCTGGTATTTCGCTTTGTTGAAAAGTGCCGACATGTGCAAAAAACCACTCAAGGCAAAATATCCGCAGCAGAAATGAAGAATGCCGAAGAATTATGGATCCTTCGAGTGCAGAAAGAGGCGTTCAAAGAAGACATTTGCCAGTTGACGCGCGGAAAAGCCACTAACAAGAATTCTGCGCTGAGAGATCTACATCCCTTCTTTGGTCCCAAAGGAGAACTTCGCCTTGGCGGAAGACTTCAAGAGTTGGACTGTACTTACCAAGAGAAGCATCCCGTCATTCTGCCATATAAACATGAGTTCACGAGATTAATTGTGACAGAGGCGCATTGCCGTGCGTTACATGGTAACGTGTCAAGCACAATGATGCAAGTGCGACAACGGTTTTGGGTTATACAAGCTAGGCAAGAGGCTAAAAAAGTCATCAACGCCTGTTTTTTGTGCAAGAGATACAGTGCAAAACGTACTGATGTCAAGTATGCGCCTATACCCGTAGACAGAATCAGAATGTCTCGGCCGTTTGAAGTGGTGGGCGTAGATTTTGCAGGCCCACTATACGTCAAGCAAAGGGAGTCGAAGTCTGGCACTGCGAAGACTTTCGTATTGCTTTTCACTTGTGCGAGTACCAGAGCGGTACAACTTGAACTGACAAGTGGCCTGTCATCAGCGGTTTTCCTCCTTGCGTTTCGCAGATTTCTATCACGCAGAGGAATTCCTCTTACTGTTTACTCTGACAACGCCCTGGCATTCAAGAGAGCATCGCGAGACTTGCAAGACTTTTGGACAGTCATGAATGGATCCCCCTTTTCCACTTTTCTTGCTTCCTATCGCATCGAATGGAAGTTCATTGTACCTAGTGCACCATGGTGGGGAGGATGGTGGGAGAGATTGATACGGTCAGTGAAGACAGCGCTTCGCAAGACACTCGGAAAACAAACGCTCGATAGCGAAGAGCTCAGAACACTACTGACGGAAGTGGAGGCCGTAATTAATTCGAGGCCGCTGACTTATATGTATACGGACGCCAGAGAACCTGCTCCGATTTGTCCAGCCAATGTTTTAGTCGGAAAATCTCTATTGGCTCAACCGGTGGAAAGCGGCGAGGAATACCAGAGCCGAATATTGCAGACAAGCCAGGAAAACCTAATTAAAAAACTACGACATAGGAACAAGCTCCTCAAGCACCTGTGGCTTCGTTGGAAGAAAGAATATTTACTTGAGCTTCGTTCACTTCATCACTACCCAACAGCGAGAGATAAGGGCTTAAAGGTCGACGACATAGTGATCGTCGAGGAACCCAATGCCTCACGATGTGTTTGGCCACTCGGAAGAATAACAGAGGTATATCCTGGACGCGACGGACTGGTACGAGCATGCCGAGTTCAAACTCAAGGCGGAAAGATTACGAGGCCTGTGCAAAAACTGTACCCACTAGAAATACCATCAGTTTCGGCGGGCCGGGAGAATGTAGAAAAAGAAGTGGTTTAATAAAGGATGGGGGATCGTAGAGAAAAGAAGAAGACGATGAGGTTCGAATGGGCCCTATGTGTCTGCGTCAGTCTCTCGCGTTTTTAATAGTGGCTACCCGTTACGGCATCCCGGTCGTTTTCTCAGCTCCCAACAAGTTGGCTCAATTGTGCCCGCGTATCACACGCGAGGAGCTGAGGGGCTGTCAGAAGCAGCACAAAAAACATTTTAGGCGCTGTGCACAAGAGGTGGTGTATGAAATACCCCTGAGCTGCGGCAAGTCCTACGTTGGACAAACGGGACGTTGCATTAATGACAGATTGAGGGAGCATGCCAACAGCTTAGGTAAGAGAGATCAGGCGCACCTTCCTGCGCATTGCAACTCCTGCGGATGTGAACCATGCTTTGCGCAAGTACTCATTCTTGGCAGAAGCAGACAACAAACGGCTAGAGAGCTGCTGGAAGCTTTCTATATAAAAAAGAAAGGCTCTGATTGTGTCAGTGACACTTCGATATCTTTATATTCGACAGAAATGCGCTTCCTAGATACTATGTTGGCTTGACCATGTCGCTGCACGTCTGATGTCCCCTGTTCACGCATGCGCGGAAATGTTTCCTTTTTTACTGTACCTTTCGTTGTCTGTCATTAAACAGTTGGTAGTTGGCGCTTCTCTGTCTTCTCTTCTGCTTCTCCCTTTTTCAAGAAATGTATTTTGCGCCTCAGTCTTCTGTACCTAAGCAATACTTGCACCAACTAGCCCAGAAGCATGTCCTTTTGGAATACCTTTCTCGTACAGTGGGCTCCGGTACTCTTTGTGCCGGAAATTCTTCGTCTTCTTCAAGTTTTCCCGATGCGAACACGGTGTCACGGTACATCGTGGCAGCAACGTGCCAAGCACGGTATCTAGGCTTCTGCATCAGAAAAGGAATCCCGCCCCGTGAAGTCACTTCTCTCTTCGGGGCCGTCATTCCGTCTTGGGGCCACATCAAACGGATGTGCAAGATTTGGCGTTCTGAACTGGGCCGTCAAGTGAGGCTTTTCAACGACATCCTCAGTTGCCTGTGTCATACTAATTTCCCTGCATGGGTGGCTACAAGGAAATTGAAGGACCACAGAAAGGTCGTGAGTACTGCCATAGAAGCTACGTGGAACAGCATGCTCTCGTGCCTGCTGAGGAGTATGACTAAGTCTTCCACCAAAAAAGACCGTACTGAGAGGCTAAGGGTTATTGGTGAAACCGCTATTCCCGACGATATAGCTAATCTTCTAAATAAGGGGCCGAAATATGGCCTTGAGCCACAAGCTGCGGCACAAGAACTTCTTGCGTGGAATCGGCAAGTAGCAAGGAAGGCACCCCACGAACAGCGCGAGCGATGCCTGCTGGAAGGTGTCGACAGTCTACACAGGGCAGCTCCCAAGGCCGGACCTGGACGACAAGTGCGAGTGTTGCAACGTGTGGTGTCATTTTTTAGAGATAATGAACTCTGTCTAATGCAGTCCGATAAGGAGGGCGGTTTTGTGGCATTACCTAGACACGCTTTTGACGAAAGAGCACGGCAAGCGATCAACAAGAACTTCAAGCCCGTAAAGTGAGCGTGTCGAAAGCTAAGAAAGATGTGGTTTCTTTGTGTGAGGATATCGGGTGTGAAACGTTAGCTAAACAGATCAGAAAGAGTAAAAAAGATTCCCTTACAGCTTTCTTCAGTGCTAAGACACACAAAGTAGACGTCCCTTTCCGTACCATTATTAGTGAGCGTGACACGTGGCAATACCAGGTCAGCAGTTTTTTGCTCAAATCCTTGAAAGTTCTTGAATTTCATGACCCTTTTTTGACAAAAAACTCGGATGAAGTTTTTGAGTTTTTCCGAGGAAGTCGGGATACAGGTTACTTATTTTCCGTAGACGTGTGCGACCTTTTTTACTCGGTTCCGCATCCAGAGCTGCTGCGAGCGGTAAAGCAGTGTATCGAGGAAAGTGGCGAAGCCACTTTTGTGACTAAACGGAGGTGTCGACGGCGAACTTTGTTACCCTCCTAGAAGCCTACCTCAACCACACTTTTGTTTCGTTTGAACATGGCATGTTTTTACAGAGAAAGGGCATCTGCATTGGATCGCGAGTAGCACCCATTTTATGTGATATCTTTTTATCGTTCCTTGACCACGCACTACAAAGTGCTTTTACTTCATATCATCCGAACGTTTTAAAAGTTTTTAGATACGTAGACGATTTTTTAGTCGTTATTGACAATAGATGCCCTTTGCCTCGTACTGAGATGGTTGAGCAGATTTTAGATGTTTTTAGAGCAAACTCTGCTGGTCTCACGTTTACTAATGAGCTTCCCAAAGACAACTCATTGCAGTTTTTAGACCTCAAACTAACGATTTTGAGCGATCATGTTTGCTGTGCGTACCTCCCACGATGCAAGAAAGAATTGCTGCAGTATGACTCGGCACACTCAAAAACTGTGAAGCGTGGAATCGCTCAGGTTTGCTTGGAGTTGGCCTTGCGCAGATCATGTGAGCACGTTATGCAGGATAGTTTTGGGAACCAGCTTCAAAGACTTTCCAAGGCCGGTTTCCCTCGATCTGTCATTGGTTCCGTGGTTGAATCCCTGCTGCAGAAGGTAAAAGCCAGCGCTGCCGGTGCAATCAGGCACTCGGAAGAAAGGGATCGGGTTAAGCCAGAGGTAGTTCCATATATACACCGTGTGAGCCATAACCTGAAGAAGGTGGCTACCCGTTACGGCATCCCGGTCGTTTTCTCAGCTCCCAACAAGTTGGCTCAATTGTGCCCGCGTATCACACGCGAGGAGCTGAGGGTCTGTCAGAAGCAGCACAAAAAACATTTTAGGCGCTGTGCACAAGAGGTGGTGTATGAAATACCCCTGAGCTGCGGCAAGTCCTACGTTGGACAAACGGGACGTTGCATTAATGACAGATTGAGGGAGCATGCCAACAGCTTAGGTAAGAGAGATCAGGCGCACCTTCCTGCGCATTGCAACTCCTGCGGATGTGAACCATGCTTTGCGCAAGTACTCATTCTTGGCAGAAGCAGACAACAAACGGCTAGAGAGCTGCTGGAAGCTTTCTATATAAAAAAGAAAGGCTCTGATTGTGTCAGTGACACTTCGATATCTTTATATTCGACAGAAATGCGCTTCCTAGATACTATGTTGGCTTGACCATGTCGCTGCACGTCTGATGTCCCCTGTTCACGCATGCGCGGAAATGTTTCCTTTTTTACTGTACCTTTCGTAGTCTGTCATTAAACAGTTGGTAGTTGGCGCTTCTCTGTCTTCTCTTCTGCTTCTCCCTTTTTTCAAGAAATGTTTTTTGCGCCTCAGTCTTCTGTACCTAAGCAATACTTGCACCAACTAGCCCAGAAGCATGTCCTTTTGGAGGTAGTCAGTAGCTACGACAATCCATTTATTTCCGGAAGTGGACGTTGGGAACGACCCTAGTAGGTCCATGCCGATTTGCTGGATTGGTCGGCGAAGAGGTTCGATCGGCTGAGAGAAGCCTGCTGGTTTTGTCGGCGGTGCCTTGCGTCGCTGACAGTCTCGGCATGTCCTCACGTTGCGAGCGACGTCGGTGGCAAGGCGCGGCCAATAGTACTGTAGCGGAGAGGTAGAAGAAGAACGATGCTGCTACATTGACGTAGGAAAACCAACTGCTTTAGGGCCCACGTGATCGCCTTGCACGCGGCTCCGCTGACTTCGTCGTCGGTGCCTCGGCACGCCAGCACGCTACAGGGCCCCCGCCGTATAGACGGAGTCGTAGGCGAAGAATGCCCATTATACAGTGCTGGTCGGTAAAACGGAGTGGCCAAGGGGTGCTCAATTTTCTTTTCAGGGGGTCGGGGCTGAGAGTGGCGCAGTGGACGGGTGCAGAAACCTAGTGGATTTTGCTAGCCGTTCTGCTGACGGGCGGCGCTGCGGAGAGACGCTCCAGGAGGGCCGAGTGGGTCCGCGAGAGAGCGGTCGCACCGGGCGCGCTCGTCTACGTGGGCGTGACCGTCGTGGCCACCAGTCCCGGGGAGGGGGCCGGCGCAGTCATGGAGTACAGGGTGCTTCCGTGAGGGTGCACTACGACGCTGCCATCGTGCGCCAGCGGAAACTGTATGCGCTGCTGGGGAGTCACTGCTGGAGTCTTCGGAGCCTTGCTCACCACGACCTGCACGCTCTCTGTGACTGGTGCGGGCGCGACGGGAACCTCGAGTGATATGTTTTCTAGACTGAACATAGGGGATGGCGGGGGCGTAAACTCCGCATGATTCCATGCTCCTTCAGCTACTCGGCTAGGTCTACCGTGGGCGCTTTCGCGGGCTTCTCTGCGGCTGGTGGCGCCGTTGTAGTAGGCGCCTGTGGCTGGTGGTGTATCGTAGCCGACATCACGGGTGCCGAGACAGACACGGGGAGATGTTGCGGCGGCGCCGGATGCAACACCGTCGTGGATGGTGGATGACGGCATGGTGGGTGACGATGTTGGCAGCGGGCGCAGAGGACACCACACTGCCGCTCGTCCAGATGAGGGGCGCCGACAGGCTGCCGTGATGGTGGTGATGGTGGTGGTCCTGCGCCATTATCTGCGGGTGGGTGAACGTCGATATATACACCAGGGAATGGTGCTGGTCTGTCTGAAACGCACCCACCGTGGGCTGGGCCAGCATGGTCTGCAGGTGCAGCATGGCCTGTAGCTGTTGTAGTGTCAGGGGCTGTCCCGGGACTATGGCAAACGAGGGGGCGGCATCAAGCGCGGCGGCGCCAGAATTATGTTTGGCCTTGGCCCCAGATTCTGCGGTATGACCAGGGTTGGGGTGCCAGGTGTGGCCTTTTGCTAGTCCGCCCGGGGAGACTGGGACCGGATGGTCGCGGTCGGTGCGGGCGTCGTCATGTTTGCGCTGCCGCTCGACAGCTTGGGCAAGATCTGCGGTCGGGACAGTCTGATGATCGAAACCAACCAGCCTGGTCGGGACAGTCTGAGGTGGCTCGGTTAGGGTGACACCCGTGGTGTCAGCGAACACGTGACAGGCAGCGCTGGGTTGGGGATCAGGATCAGTAGGCGCTGATGCCGTCATGCTCACTGAGGTGTCCACAGGCGTTGACCACTCTACCTAAGGCTGTTCGTCGGCGATGGCAGGAGTGGCAGGCAAAACAGTTGGCGGCAGGCGATACTCAGTCGTGGTACGTGACGTGCACAGTGTCGTCCTGGGCTCCGCGTCGAAAGCGATGTCTTGCGATGGCTCTGTGGTTACGTTTAGCGCGGCAGGGAGTATGTGACGTGGCGCTGCCGGTTGCGGTAGAGCTAGCACGAACTCTCGAAGTTGGTCGTTGCCTGCGGCCCAGGAGGAGGCACAACGCATCGCAGAGCAGGAGGAAGCATAGCTACCGTGATGGCGTACTTGTCCTGCTGCGAGACGATGTTATGCAGATAGAAACCAGCCTCCATCTTGATAAGCAGAGGTCGGATTTTTAGGCATTAAAAAAGCGCGTTTTAGGCGCCAACAATAGGCAGGCAAAACAGCGTTTTAGGTCCTATAATAGCGTAAATATACGCGCAATAAATTTTTACATAAATGCAAATGATTTCAAAGGAAGATGTGCGCGATGTCTATTTACGACAGGAAAACAAGAAATGTTGTTTAAGGTGGCATACAAGCACAAACAGTTGAACGTAGACGCGTGCAATTGTCCTTTGTCACGTACGCTTTGCAGAACGCGGTCTCCCCGCTTAATGTTGTAACCTGGTGAGTCAAGCGTCCACTGTCAAATCAACACACACCTCTGTGCCCATCTTTTCGGCATGACTGAGAGGGTAGAGCAGGGGCAGGTATCCAGATCGATATATTGCCAGATGGAGGGGATTCTTCCTATTGGCCGGGTCGAATCGCGTAGAACACTTGCTGCCCAGGCGGTGAACGCCATAAGCCTTTCCCTACCGAGTTTTTTTTACCAAAAACGATACAAAATTAGGGATTTTTTCTTCGCCGATTTCATTCAACGTGTCTTGAAACAACTAAAAAAGTAAAATTTAAAGGCGCTTTATTCGCAAGGTACATGCAAAATATTTTTTTGAATACATGTAGAGGATTGGCCCCAATGCACTGCACCACGGAAGTGCTGTAATCTCTCCTGTCTTCGGTGCAGAAAATGTCTTCGAAATTTAAAAAAATAGGCGCAGGTACAAGGGCGCCCGTGAAAAGAAGCTTTGGACGCGCCGGTGGAGGTTTGTTTACACCAGTGGTTCTCGAATAGGGTTCTGCGGAGCCGTCTTAAGGGTACCACGACGCCATTGCCCGCGAAAATAAAGTTTTTGGAGGCGAGTTTTGACTTATTCCCAGTTTCAGGTCCTGCTCCAGGAACTGTAGCAACAAAATAGGCATTTGCCTAAAATACTGTCTCTATTGATAAGCCAGATGGCTGGACATCGCGGCCAGAATTTGGGAAACTCCGGCGACAGAAAGATGCAGTGCGCCGTGGTTTCAACTGGTCGCAGCACCATCGTGATAGGCGTGTCAGAGGTTAGTGGACTCGGTGAGAATGTCCGGCGGAATCTTCTGCAAGGTCATTCCAAGGCCCGGTTCAGCACTGTAGCGGAGGGGTAGAAGGATGCTGCTACATTGACGTACGGAAACCAAGTGCTTTATTCGAGGGCCCAAGCGCTTGCCTTGCACGCGCCTCCGCAGACTTCGTCGTCGTCGGTGCCTCGGCACACCAGCACGCGACAGTACTTTTCCTGTGTTCTTGCTATCGTGCGGAAAACACGGAGGTGCCCTTCCGTCGGATCGTCGTGTAGGACCTGGAGGACTTCTTGTCCTAATGCTGAGGGCATCACAAGAAGGTAGTTGGCTCGAAGCGGCGAGAAGTTGTTCTTCTGGAGAACGCCGTTTCGCAAGGAAAGCGAAGCCAGTCCTCGCTTGAATACCTTCCAAACAACCGCAGTCGTGCCCCTCGAGGTATTCCACAAGGCCCCTAAGTTCCGGGTCGGCTCGCTGTCGTTCAGCGAAGTCGTCAGCGCTAATGTTTCCCAAGAAGCAGTTATCATCCTGGTCGTCCTACGGCGGTGGGCTGACGGGGGCACGAGACAGGCAGTCGGCGTCGGAGTGTTTTCTTCCGGACTTGTCGCTCACAACTTTGAAGGGCCTGACATAGAGGTTGGGGCGAAAACTTGGATGTAGCGCAGATGATGGTGAGGTACAACTTTCCTGTTGTGGAATAATTGGCTTCCGCCTTGGATAGCGATCGGCTAGCATAACTCATAGCCCTTCCCAGTCCGTCAGTCCTCTGCACAAGGACGGCGCCGAGTCCTACGCTGCTTGCGTCGGTGTGGATTTCCGTATCGGCGTATACGTCAAAATGCGCCAGTATCGGAGGGTGTCTGCACACATCGTTTCAGTTCTTGAAATGTCTCGACTTGTGCCGTTCCCTACTTGAAGTCCACGTCGGTCTTCGTGAGGTGAGTTAGGGGTTCCGCGATGCGTGAAAATTCCTTGACGAAGCGTCTGTAATAGGCTGCACAAGCCGAGAATTCGTCATACGGCCTTCTTGTCGGTGAGCAGCGGGAAGGCAGAGATGGCAGCTGTTTTGCGCGGGTCGAGGCAAACTCAAGACTTGCTAATGACGTGGCCAAGAACAAGGGCTCCTCGTACCCGAAGCGGCATATTTCTGGCTTCAGGGTGAGCCCGGAGGTCTTGATTGCTTGAAGTACAACTTCAAGGTGCAGCAGAAGATGTTCGTCGAAGTCTGGGGCAAACGCAACGACGTCGTCCAAGTACATGAGGCAAGTCTGAGACTTCAAGCGAGCCAGCACTGTATCCATAACACGTTGGAAAGTCGCAGGTGATGAGCAAAGACCTAGGGGCAAGACCTTGAACTCGAGCAGGCCGTCTGGTGTCATAAAGGCAGTCTTTTCTCGGTCTCGCTTGTCGACTTCAATTTTTCAGTAGCCGGTCTTGAGGTCCATCGACGAAAAGTACTTGGCGTTGATGAGTCGATCCAGGGCGTCGTCGATTCGTGGGAAAGGATACAGGTTCACCTTCGTGAGTTTGTTCAAGCGACAATAATTTACACAGAATCGCAGGGTTCCAACCTTATTAACACCACGGGAGGTGCCCACAGACTCTTGGATAGCTGGATGATGTCGTCGCGTAGAATTTCGTCGACTTGTTTCTTAACGGCCTTCCGTTCTCGCGTCAAAACCCGGTAGCGATTCTGATGGAGCAGTCAATCATTTTCTTCCGTTATGCTACGGTGCTTAGCAAAGGGCGTTTGTCGGACCCGTGATGACGACGAGAGACAGTCCTTGTATTCCTTGAGAAGGCATCGGAGCTGCTGCTGTTGGCCAGCGGGAAGACTTCGGTTTACGTCCAAGGATGGCTGAGGCATTGGGGTCGTCGTTGTAGCTTCGTCAGAATCCGAAAGGGCAAACGCATCGCTGACGGCCAAGGCTTCTTCGATGTACGCAATCGTCGGGCCCCTGCTCAGGTGGTGTCTGTATTCATGCTGAAGTTCGTTAGCATCACGCTTCCTTTACCTTCATGGAACCGAGGAATGCCTCTTGCGACGCATTTGTCACGGTCTAGCAGCAAGCGCTGATCGCTCTCGATGACACCTTCGATGTCTTCAGCCTTTACGGTGCCGATGGCAATTATGACGCTGGATCTAGGCGGAATGAGGATTTGATTCTTGAGCTGTTCAGGGCATGTTGACATGGGTTTGTATCCGGCGGTGTCGCTTTATCCGGCGATAGAGTTATCGACTTGGCTTTTAGTCGATCACGGCACCAATATGGTTCATGAAGTCCATACCAACTATGGCGCCCCTAGAGCACTCTAAGATTACAAATCTCGCAGGGTAAGTGCGATTATTGATGGTAACTCCTGTTGTGCAGACTCCAGACGGCGTTATTAAATGGCCTCCAGCAGTCCGCATTTCAGGGCCTTGCCAAGCAGTCCTAACTTTCTTCAACTTCGCGGCGAACGGCTCACCGATGACGGAATAGCCGGCTCCAGTATCGACGAGAGCGGCGACGTTGAGTCCGTCGATGAGAACGTCGAAGTCGCTAGTTCATCCCCTTGCGTTGCATTTAGGTCTCGGCGTCGTATCACGGCTAGGTCGGCTTGTTCCATTGCTTTTGCGCCGTCAGGTTTTCTTCAGGCCGCGAAGTTTTGTCGGCAAGGCTCCGTTTGGCTTGCGGCGAGTTCTTAGGGATTTTTGGCGGTGTCATCGGCGGCGACGGAGGATGTTCGGTGTTTCTTCGTACAGAAACCGCATATCTATCGGTTGCTGCCTTTAGTTTTCCGGATATGGGCTCACGGAACGGCCCCGAGTATGGCCGATGTACTGGCGGCACTGCGGTGACATGTAGCGGCCGAAGCGACGGCGATCGGGAAGGTTGTCGGGGTGTCCACTGCGCTCCTGCGAGCTAGTCGGTGACGACGTGTGGTCGTTCACCCTGCTCTGGACACGGCGCGTTGACGGCGAAAACCCCTTAGCCCCATCGGTCGGTATTGGCAGCGGCGGTAGGTATGGCCGGCTTCCCCGCAGCGGTTGCAGAGTGGGCGTTTGTCAGGGGTACGCCAAACATCGGTTTTACTTCGTACGTAGCGCTGGCTAACAGGCGGACAGTATTGCGTCAGTAGCGGCGGCGGCGTCTAGCGACGAGACTGCGGCGGGGCAGCGTCTTGACGTGGGCGCGGAGGGGGAGCGGTACGGCAGACTGCAGCAGCGTAACTCATCGCTTGTGGCTCGGGCTGTGCTAGTTCAGGTGCTCCTACGAACTGGTGGACTTCCTGACGCACGATATCGGCAATGGGGTCCATTTGAGGCTGCGAGGATAGCAGGAATTTCCGCAGCTCCTCCCAACGATCACTTTGATGGTCCTTATCCTCGGGCTATGGCGGGGTCGGCATGGCGGAATAGGCGAGTCATTTCTTCAGCGTAAAGTCGCAATCATAAGTTTGAAGACCACGTGATCGCGTGGCAGTGTGCATGCGCGCGCCGTCTAACGGCTCGGTGCCTGCTGTCGAGGGCCTCGGAGTGCGCATGCGCGGTCATTCTATCTCGCTGGCCTGCTTGCTCGCTCGCTGTATGCCGGCTCGCTGGCCGATTATCGAAATTAGCGATCGCTGCCGCCAATAATGCTGACGGCACAGCAGTCACGGCGCCACGGCACAGGCTCGATCGGCTCTGTGTTCTACCAACGGAGGATGAGGCGTCTGCCCAGCACGCAACATTTCGCCGTGCTTCTTGAAGGGTGGGCTCTATATTGTTGTTTTATGGGCTCCCCGAGATCTGTTTGTTGCTCACCAAGGTCTATTTAACAGATTGCAGATATGGCGCTGTGGTAGGCCCTCGAAAAGTAACTCTGCTATACGCATTCTTTCCTCGAGTAGCACTCGTGGTGGCACGCTTGTCGAAGACGAACCGGAAATACGCGAAATTCATGTATACCTTTCGCTGTGTGCTTTTCAAAGAGTGGCTTTTTAGCCAATAGGGAGATGCGATAACACAGTGAAAATACGTGAACATGTTTGAGCAAACGGCTAGCGCTTTTTCGAACGCGGACAATTTGCCAGCGATAGCGATCTGTGCCGGGAACGTTTCAATTTTATGTAGTTCGGAAACAGCGCTAAGATTGGACCAAGGAGTTCCAGGCTGCCGCGCCACTGCGTCGTGATAAAGCACTGCTAGTGGCGGCAGCCAGAAATTCCTATAATCGGCCCGCGCACCGGCAGTGCGGAAGGCGAGCAAGCAGGCCAGAGAGATAGAATGGCCGCGCATGCGCACTACGGCGCTCTCGACAGCAGGCAACGAGCCGTTAGACGGCGTGTGCATGCACACTGCCACGCGATCGCATGGTCTTCAAATTTATTATCGCGACTGTACATGCCGATGTTGTCGTTGTAAGCTGTATGCGTGTTTGCAGCTTGGTTTCGGCCGTTTCGTTCCGAACTACACTCGTGAAAGTGTCCAGGAATGCGGCACAAAAGTGGTCTCACGTCGTCAGCGTGGCCTCCCGATTCTCAAACCATCTCCTTGCGCAGTCTTGAAGGGATAAATATACGGGGCGCAACTTTTCATCGCAGTTCCACCTGTTGAAAGTGGCGACCCGGTCGTGTCCTTCAAGCCAACTTCCCGGGTCTTCACATGGTGATCCTCGAAAAGTTCGTGGCTCTGGTTGTTGTAGTAGCATATATGTGGTTGCCATATGAGCTGTAATCGTCCCTGATGTGGTGGTCATGGTCGGGGTGTTCCTGCTCCTGTCAAGTAGAGCTCCGTGCTCTGGTGGCAGTCATTGTTGTCTGAGGCTGGCTCCATGATCTACGATGCCTTTGGTGTCTTGTTGGCTTCGGCTTGGATCACGGCTTTTCGACGGCATCCGTAACATAGAGGAACCAGCACCTCTACCAGATGTCACGGAGCCGTGACGTCGACGAAGGCAGCAGTGGCGTGCCGAAGATGAAACTTTATTTGGCCGAACTTGTTGCCAGGAAAGGGAAAGTCAAACTGCAGCAATACACAATGTACAGCCGCCCATTTTTTAAACCTGAACACGCGAGCATCGACCACCGAGTTATAAGCGCCGTATAACGGAGCGCAGCGGCGAAATGAACGAGAATACGCGCATGCACGCTATAAGAAGTCCTGCGCAGCTTTCAGTCTGCTAGGCTTCTCCGGGAACCGGACACCAGCCCCGCTTCTTTCGACCACTGCTATCGTCATCCTCTTTAGATGCGAAGCATCTCTTGCTCGGGGGTATGTCCCGTGGTGGTCTAGTCCGCACTCAGGCGAACCGGCCAAGCGGGTTTCCTCTGGACTGCTGTCCGCAGGAGAGTCGGCGGGGGAGCAGGAGGGTGGCGCGGTGTGCTTCCAGGGGGCGGACGTCTGAGGCGGGGCTGACCCGCGGCTGCTTGTCTCACTCTCCTGCTGTGGGGGAGCGAACGGGCTTTAAAGACGATAGTGAACTTAAACGCAGAAATTTTGGTCTGTCTGTCACCCGATTAAACCACCCGGCCAAAGTTGAACCACTTTCCGAATGCCCAGCCATCTTGAACTGGTGGCTAGGTTGATACTTGTGTACATTGTCGATCAAAAAGCAAACATTACGCATATCTGAGGCGCAACATCAGTAGGTAAGTGTTAGGTGGTGTGTTCCTTTAATCGAAAATACATAGATACGTAATTCTAAAGACCCTAGTTTCTTAAGCTGCGCTGAAAATACCACGCTATGCACGCCGACAAAAGCCCTCTGCCACGGAGAAAGGAAATAACCTCCTGCGTACCCTCTGCACAACATGGCCTCCGAGATGGTGGGCGCGAAACCCGCCGCGCGCCCGCCATCTCGGAGGCCATGTGCACAAACACATTTCCCGACGTATTGCCAGATGGCGTCCATATCTCACGCAGCGCTAATATATCGTCTTCCGGCGACATTTGCAGCGAAGCACGCAGATACGCGGCAAATTTTCTGTCCTACGGTGTACAGCATTCCTCCCGGTTGCTGCTGCTTGCCGGCTCCAGAAGCGGGTTTTCAGGATAGGGTTTCTGGCTCTCTGGGTGCCTTTGCGACGAGGCTGGAGGCGAGATGGCCGCGGTTGTCTGCTGGGCGACTTTTCTGACAGGGATGAAGGAGGGGTAGTGGGGAGTGCTGTCATGGCGCTCACCTGACCCTTCCTGGCTTTGACTGGCTGTGGTGCGTTCTTCGGGGCGGTCAGAGCACTGGCGGTCTTTCGGGTGCATGTGTGGTACGCATGCGCAACTATGCTCCTTCCCCCTCTCCAACAACTGCGCGTTACTCTCTCCACTTCTCTACCAGCCCCTGCTTGCGCTTCCCCTGCGTTATCGCTTCTGCTCTCGCGGCGCAAGCGCTACTCTCCTCCTCTAAGCGGGTAGAGCGCAGCGCGAATTTCAAGATCCACCCGCTGCACCGCTGAAGTGAACCTCAAGGTTCACTTCAGCGACCACAAAGCCATCCTCATCAAAGCAAAGTGGACACCTCAAGTACTATACGGTGCTCAATAAAGACCTTCGTTAACTGTTTCACCTTCGTCTGCAACGTTAATAACACAGTTAATACAATGTTAATAACACCGTTAATACCGATCCGAGGTCGGTAGCATGACCAACGAACGCCAACGGAACGCGATCGTGCAAGTGCTCCGGCTTCGCAGTCGCCTCATGGTCCCCTTTAGCGGGAGATTGTGTAATTTTTTCTTGTCTGAACGCTGCTATCAAATTATAAGCAGTCGTGCTTCAGATGGATGGGGTGTGATTACAGCCGCTAATTATACTACGTGCGTATCAGCTTCTTTAAAGCGGATCTGTTAAGCTTTTCGTTATGCCCTGTGGAGTCGACAACAAACTCTCATCATCAGAGTCCGGCGCGCGCTTTGGCTCTCTTCGTCCTCTTCTCTATGGTCTTAGTCTCCATGCTTAGTCAAGGCAATTAAGCGAGGCTATGCTAAGATCAAACCAATCATGACATGCCATGCTAAGATCAAGGTCTTTAAGAACATACTAATTAGGGACATTATAATTACGACTTTAGTAAGGGGTGGTAATTAATATATGAATAATTAAGATTCTGATATGGAAGCATGTGTAAATAATCACATTTTAATTACGGCATGAATTATCAAAGACCTCGCTAACTGACTTGCTAATTAGGATCGTGTTATGTAAGACTATGATAATTAGGCTTTGCTTATTAGCACAGTCCTTAATAACAAGACCCTAACTTACCAGGCCATAATTAGCTCGTTCTTAAACGTTCTTATTAGCAAGTTCCTAATTAGCAAGCTATTGATAAGCGTAATTTTAATGAGCGAGATCCTTGTTAAGTAGGACACATTAAGCTCCTAATTATAATATAATATAATTAGCAATGTCTTATTTATTACATTTGAAATAGCATGACCCTAATTACCGTGATTATGACATGGCTTGGCTTAATTATCTTGAACTTAGCATAGCTTTACTTGAGTGACTTGACTAAGCATGAAAACTCACTAAGAGCATGAAGAAGAAAACGAAGGTGGCCAGAGAGCGCGCTGGCCGCTGATAGTGTCTTGTCAACTCCGCATGGCATAACAAAAAGCCTAACAGTACCGCTCTGAAAATGTTGATACGCACGTAGTATAATCAGCGCATGTAATCACATCCTATCCATCTCAAGCGCAACCACGCGGCCTTAATAACTTGAGGGCAGTGTTCAGAAAAGAAAAAAAAGAATGATAGCGGTGCTCACAAGAAGCGGGGGCGGTGTTCGGTTCCCAGTTAGCCTAGCAGACGACAGCTGCACAGGACTGCTCATAGCGCGCATGCGCATATTCTCGTTCATTTCGCCGCTGCGCTCCGTCGTACGGCGCTTGTCAGCCCGGCGGTCGACGCTCGCGCGTTCAGGTTCAAAAAATGGGCGGCTGTACACGGATAGCGGCGAACAAAGCTCCGGCCATCGAAAAACTGAACCGCGGCAAGGCGAATCGGCATTGATACATGCGGCATCAAACATTCGAGCCTTATTGCTGGTGGTCGCGCGAGTTCGAGAATAAACTCAACAGTTCGCGTTTGCGCGCTCAAGCCTAAAATATGATCCTAAAATAATCTCTAGTGTTCCCAGACATTCTGGCTTGGTTTGCGCAAGCCAACAGCTACACGTGCAATGGGCAGGTAACATAAAACATAGAAAGAATGATGCATGTGTGGCAATATCAAGGACGTCACAGCTGTTCAACGAATTACTATACCTTAAAAGCTAGCTACTAGCAACAGACAAAACCCCATCCTACCTACGTAAGCGCATGAATGACTGAGAAGGACGTTATAAAGCGATTTCAACCCTATGAATCGACCTAGATAAAATAAGATCAGATACCAACCATATGGTAGGCCAGATCGCTCGCCTTGCTACACAAATGGAAGATGCCGAGAACAGGTCACGTCGCAATAATCTTGATATTGGCCAAGGAACTGAAGAAAAAGGTCGACAGTCTTGAAAAAGAGAGAACTGGTGAAGCTTTGGCAGGGATTAGACCAGACATAGAAGATCTCGAACTTTGGAGTCGCCCATTAAACATGGAAATACATGGCACCACGGAAAGTGATAACGAGAATCTCTTGACTAAGGCAAACGACATAGCCAAGAAATTGTAGGTGCCACCTGTGACTAATAGTGACGTCATGAGTCTACATAGGCTGCATGAGAAACCAGGAAAGACGCCCGGTGTTATCGTAAGCCGAGAAGTGCGTGACAAATGGCTGTCTAACAGGCGAGCGTTGAAAGCGTGTTCGTTAGTGAAAACCTTGCACGGTTATCCCCTAGTTTCCTAAAAACAGCAAAAGAATGGGCAGCAGAATCTGGCTACGAGTTCGTCTGGCACTCAAACGGGAAAGTGCTGGTAAGACGCGCAGCAGGAGCAAAAGCGGTCATTGTACGAAGTAAGGAGGGTCTAGACCGCTCACAATGATCCTGCCAAATAATTTTAAGTCTTCATTTCTTTGTTCCAATAGTACAAAATGCTCGTCTTAATCTATGATTTTTGTCGCGTTTCGCCACAGTTTTGCGCAAACGGTCACCTTTCACTGTTTAATCCTAATGCAAGAAGTCTCTGTTATAAATTTGATGAAGTGAAGCAACTGCTAGCTGACGTGGAGCACCCTTTTGACTTGATCTGTTTTACAGAGACGTGGTTTTCCTCAGATCAATGTTGTCCATTTGATGGGTATGATTGTGCGTCCGCATTCCGGCCAGAAAAACGGAGAGGTGGTGTTTGTATATATGTACGGTCAGATATACCAAAGCGAATAATTTCACAACTTAAAATAATCGACGACTATTGTAAGTGTATATCCATAGAGCTCTTAAATATTCTAATTCCCTGAAATATTTCCTAATGTTTGTTGAAAAATTGTTTGAAACATCCCTGGAGCTCAACTTAGAAACTGTTATGACGGGAGATATTAACATTGATGTAGGCACAGACAGCCCAATCTCTAATTTTTTTCGATAGATATTAGGCACCTCTAAATAGCCAAACTTTTGTTCAGCCTAGTTCGTACATAGCATTTAAGGAGAAAGGAATGTTGGAATGTGATCAATGTCCAAACACGTGTAACCTCGACTACTGACGCGACACTTGACCTCTGTACAACCAGCTTTGAATGCAGTGACGTCAAAGCGGGTGCTTTAACGTGCGACTTAAGTGACTATTTCCCCATATATTGCTTTTTACCTCGTAAAGAAACAGTTAGGGCAAGCGAACGCATTTTACAAACGTAGCATGGCGAAGTCTGGTTTAAATTGGGACACAGAGTGCTTGAAGCGAATGGTGCTAATGTCTTGCAATTTATTTTGATCTTGCTTTATATCAAAATACAATCAATGTTTTCCACGCGGTCCTCAAAGAAAACACACAAGTGTTAGAAAACCTTGGATTACAATGGAACTGTATGACATGATCAAATTTCGAGACAGGCTATTTCAGGTATTCTTAAAAACACGAGTTGAAAATGATCTTGGCGAATATAAAAAGACTCGGAATAAATTAAATAAGGACATAAAGCGGGCGAAAACGGAGTACTACATAGATTTATTTGTGCTGCCGATAACGCCATAGTAATATGGGAAACATTCAGGGAGATAATAAAACGAAGTCCAAGGGATAGCAAGGTCCACTTCCAAAAACCGAAGGCATCCGAGGAGAATATTGCTGATTTGTTTAATAAACATTTTCTTTCAGTGGGTGCCTCTACAAAAGACTTCTCACTTGCCCTGTGAAAGTTGTATTGCTGGACGCTTCTTCCCATCAATGTTCCTATCTCCAACAGACCATGATGAGGTACAAAAGATTGTAACGTCCCTAAAGGACAACTGCGCCTGTGCACCAGATGAAGTCAAAGCTAAACCGTTAAAACTGTGAGTTGTATAGTTTCACTTCCACTGACATTCATATGTAACCCGATGATGTCGACTGGTAAATTTCCAAGCAAGGTGAAAGAAGCCAGGCTCACCGAAATTCATAAAGGAGCGTTATTTCACATTTTCAACAATTATAAGCCAACTCTATACTTTATATATTCTCAGAGATAGCGGAGCACATTGTTAATAAAGTGATAACGGGGTTTTTAAACGCCCATAATATAACTACGAGGAGCAATGTGGATTTTGTAAGCAAATCAGCTTAGACGGCCCTCCCTGGGGATTAAAGAAACAGTTCTTGAGGATATATAAAATATAATCCTCACACTAGGTGTGTTTTTAGGCTTTACGAAAGCCTTTGACTGTGTGCAACATGACCTTATTTTTCTGAAACTACCCTTTTACGGCTTCCGTGGCGTGGTGCTCTTTCTAATACAAAACTATTGATATGACAGGTCACAGTACACAATCATGAATAACTTTGAATCTGAAACTGAGCTTATACAATATGGAGTACTTCAGGGGTCCAATCTTGGACCGGTACTGTTTTTGCTTATATAAAAGACGTTGTTAATAAAGAAGGACATAAAAATGTAGTGCTATATGCGGATGACAACAACGTTTTTTTCCGGGATTAATTTGGATGACATTTTTATGGATGTAAATGCATGGTTAGAAAACCTTAGCTTAAGTTGGACGCTAACAAACTTCAACTTAACACAAAGAAAACACTACACGTCTTATTCAAAGCTAAGGGAACGGCATATCAACAAACCCCACCGCTGACATTTCAGGGAAGACTACTACAACAAACGTAAATCATCAGATTCCTAGGGGTAATATTTCACGCGAACCTTTCGTGGACACCGTATGTGGACTCACTAAGGACTAATGTCCCTAAAGCAGTGGGGTTATTAAATATATTAAGACACTTTCTACCACCTGACTCTAACCCATATATGCCCAAACTAAAAAAATGACAAAACAAATATTTTTTTTTCACAAAAATGTACTTCTACCCTCAAAAGAAAGCACAAGTTCTTTATTTACTTCCAGGTAAACGCTACACTGTTTTTCAAGCCACCCTATACATATAGGACACTGGGCATTAGGGGTGCTATGTGCGGGTGTGGGAAGCCTTGAAACATTTCATGCGCGCACCAACATGACACTTCTTCCTCTCCATGACGTCTTTCACATAAAGCACGCGTTTGCCCGGAGAAAGCGGTCGGAATTTCACGTGCACTTCTTCCTCTCCATGACGTCTTTCACACAAAGCACGCGTTTGCCCGGAGAAAGCGGTCGGCACGTGGCAGCATGAAAAGCAAGCAATGTCTAGGCTTGCATACGTTGAGAATGAGGCCTGCTTGATGTGCAGTAGGTGGCGCTAGCCATCAGCTAAAGAAATAGCGATGTTAGAGTGCATCAAATAAGCTTCCTATATCTAGGACACTGGGCATATATGGGCTAAACGAGAGGTTTCCTATGCCCTTATACAGTCACTTCTGACATACTCCTCTCTGGTGTGGTTTACAGTCATCGAGACAAACTTAAGTTCACTTATAGTTGCAAAAGCGGGCAGTACGAGCGGTTGGAAACATCCCATGCGCTTTGAGTACAACTCCTTATTTCAGCTACGAGAATATATTGCCGATAAAGCACCTACTTAAGCTAAAGTTGTCACTGGAGGTAATGCGCCAATATACAAGTAATAGAACGCTTTTCGAGGAAAACTATCAGATCAAGCAAACCCCCTACGAACTACGTAACAGCGAAATAGAAATCCCGATCATGAACAAACTACGGCTTACAAAATTGGCAACGCTAATACCACACATCTTAAATGAATGCCCAAGGATTATAAACCTACTGCAAAATAGAATATCCCCAACACAATTTAAAAAGCAAGTAAAATAATTAATGTTCTCCTGACTAGGTTTTTGTGCTAACAGATATTGACGTGTTGTTGAATCCTGTATAATGTATATCGTACAATATTTTAAACAGATACTGCCACATGTTTACATCTCTTTGTTGCTTTTCATTTTTCTGTTCTTTTTTTCCTCTCAGAGCGAAAACAGTAGTTTTCTTTATTGTTCTTGTATTGTACTATACATCTGTTTTTGCAGTTATGTAAATTGTGAATGACAGATGTCGCACTGCTACAGCTGCTGTCTGGGTGACGTAGCCTAGTCAGGCACATTTGGGGCGTTTTGCTGTGTCTCCTAAGACAACTGCAAATTGTCTTGAATAAAGCCTGAATGGTGACGATATGATAATATCCCTGATCCGAACCCAAAAGAAATATCCGCCGAGTCTGATTAACTCGTCATTCGCTACTGCAATGAACACTTGAATAACTTTAGAAACAGCGCTAAAAGACGGGACAAAGAAAGGACACAAACCACGGCGCTGACTAACAACCAAATGTGTTTTATTCTTCCAGTCTCCCTATATATACTCCGCCACAATCTCAAGGAAAAAAAGCACAGAAACAAAGAAAAATTGATTAGCCTGCGCAGAGGCTGAAAAATCCTCAATCGGACAGAAACGTCAACTCCTTCGGAAGGAGGGAGATCGAGGGGAGGCTGACACATGCTTCTCCGCCATTATAGATATGATACGCTTCAGAAATGACACGCGCCCGTTCATCATGGTACTTCGACAGGAAAATGGAATCTTTAAAAGATGGCTGGCAACCACATTCATTACAGTGAAGCGACAATTGACTATCTCTGGCTTGTTTACGGACGTTGTTCGCATGCTCGCGCATACGGTCACTAGCGCACCGCCCCGTTTGTCCAACATAGTAACGGCCGCAAGAAAGAGGTATCTTATACACAACACTATCACAACATTCCACGTACTTCTGGCGATGCTTCTTGCTGCATCTTTTCGTTTTGGTCTCTAGATTTACTTGCTGACATAGGCTACCAAGCTTATTTTTGGCAGAAAACAACAGTCTAACGCCTGCCCTGCTGACCACTTTCTTGAGATTATGTGCCACCTTGTGCACATAAGGAATGACCACTACTTTTTTCTGCGGGTGTGTCACTGATTGAACAGTAGGTGAGCACTTGCTTTTAAAACCGGACACGAGGCTTTCTGCGATACTGGTCAAAAGCGTTCCTGGAAAACCTGCAAGCTTCAGGCGTGCTACTTGAGAACTAAAGCTCGCTTCGACTTGGTGATCACAGGACCTCTCAAGCGCCGCCTTCATGCAAGCCCTTGCAATACCGCGCTTGACAATTTTTGAATGCGCAGAGGAAAAAGGGAGAAGGCTCTTTTGAGACCTGAGCGCATAACACCAACATACATGGCTGTTTGAGAACGAAAGTTCCAAGTCCAAGAAGCGTAGCCTATTGTCTGAAGGATGCTCAGTGGTCAATTCAAATGGACTTAATTCCGCGAGGAACACGTCAAAAATTTCCGCAGCAGGCTGCAGGTCATGAGAGTTAGTGCTATAAAAAATTAAAAAGTCGTCCACGTATCGCATCACCTTTACCGTGCTAGTCTGTCTGAGCTGGCTCTCGAGATTACGGTCATGGCTGGCTAGTAGAATGTCACTGAGAACAGGGGCGATGCATGAGCCTATACAGACTCCTTTCCGTTGAATAAAAAGCTTATCGTCGAAACTGATGAAGGTGGATTGCATGTAAAACTTTAAAAACTCTAAAAACTTGTCTACAGTGATTCCACATGCGTTCTGAAACTTAACAACACCGTATCTGTCAATGCAATTACCAACTTCGGCACACACATCATCCTGAGGTAACGAATAATATAAGTCTTTAATATCGACCGAAAAAGCACAAGCACCCACTGGACAGTCTTCCCGGAGAAAGGCAGAAACGGTACCTGGGGTCCTTATGAGGAAAGGGTCGTCGATGTCAAGGAGGCACAAAAACCTTTGCAGGAACACACCAACTTCTCGTTGCCAGGTTCCGCGCTCAGAAACGATCGCCCGGAACGGGCAAAGTTCCTTGTGAGTCTTGGCGCTAAAGAAGGCTGAAAGGCTGGTTCCTTTGCACGCCTTCACGGATGATGCCAATTTTCTTTAGCGCAGTAATTCCGTATTTGCAGAGGGTGTCGCATTGTTTAAAAAAAGTAGCACAAAAAGCAGGCATCAGAGTTGTCTTTTCAGCAAAAAATAAGTTCTCTGGTATGTGCAATAAGGTGAACAGAGAAGACAGAGGGCCTCGCGTGTGTGATAAGAAACACGCCAAAAAAGTTTGTTGAATGCTGTCATAACGCGGTATACGAAATCCCCCTCTCATGCGGTCGCTGCTACATCGGCCAAACTGGTCGGTGTGTAAATGACCGCCTCAGGGAACACCGCAATCTAATGCGGGGTTCTGTGGGCAGCTACCTAGCTGCGCACAGCTCCGTATGCGGCTGTCATGCAATGTTCGATCAATGTAAAATACTTCGGCGATACAGGGATCAACGAGCACGTGAGATTTATGAGGCATTTTGCATTGACAAAAAAGGTGATATGTGCGTGAGTGTGCCTTCGTTAGCGCTCCTCACCAGGGAAATTGCCTATCTGTCTAGTGGATGATGGCTTTATTTTTACAGAAGCTTTCATAGAATTCGTGAACAAAGTTCCACGTCACTGTTCTCCTCTCCTTCCTTTCATGTTGCGTGTGCTATATATACCCCCATGTACGGAATAAAACCTTGGTTGTAAGTCAGCGCTTGGTCCGTCTCTTTCACTGTCCCGTGTGTCGCGCTGTTTCTCGTATCGTTGCTCAATATGACTTGCAACACGGGAACGCGTGCCCGACCGAGCTCCAAGGCTGAAAGTGGCTTTCAGTGCTCGTTATTTCCAGACCTTAATGCTGTTCTGTCATGCTGGATTACCCCCTCACCTACGATCTGAGCTTGCCTTGATCACACGCACACCCGAAACAACCATTGTCCGCATTCCTCTTATTAATTCTTATGCAAGCGAAGCCGTTTATTAACGCTATTGCACGGGCTACAAAGGGCCCGTCATGTTACCAAGAAAGTGCTACACATGTCAGCAAGTCACTAGTGATACCAGATACCTATCCGACGCCCATTTAATAACGTCTTTGATCAAGTGATTGTTATCTCGACATGTCAAACAATCTCTTTAAAGAAGAATAGTGTGTTCATTATTTTAAAGTTCTAGTGCCTAGTCACTAGTGAAAATCATTTTTCACGTTTCAGTGGGAATTATTTTCTCTGAGCATAGTCATGATGCATACCAAACGAAATGTCACTGCATGGGTTGATGAATGGTCATTGTCACAAAGCGACAATACCGAGGCACTAGTGACGCGCAATCACCAATCAGGCATTACTGCCGTCGATCTACGTCGCACCATGTCATCATTCATATCAAACAAAGTGGCTCTTCAAGAGCAAACTACTAGTCGTCTTTACGAACTCCTACCTCTAAGTCACTAGTGATCAACACTCACAATGCTGTGGCCTTTCTGATTCTTATCAATTCACCTAGCCATGTTGCATATCAATGCAAAGGAGATTTCAAGACGAATCAAATGGTTCCAACAAAGACGCTATGTGTGTAGATCACTAGTGATTACGAATCACTAATGCGAAAGTCACTTTCAAATGCATATCCATGTCACATGTCAAAGGAAACGTGACGAAGTAGGATCGAGTGGTCATTGCTGCTAAGACCTCTTGCCGAGTCACTAGTGATAACTATAGTTCACCACTTATTTCTCGTTATCTATTTTCTTTGGTTATAGTCATGATGCATATATCAAAAGAAATGTCTCTCAATGGGATGATGAATGATCACTGTCACGAAGCGACATCACCGTGTCACTAGTGACACGCAATCACCAATCAGGCATCACTGCCGTCGGTCTTCATCGCACCATGTCATTATGCATATCAAACAAAATGACACTTCAAGAGGGAACTACTAGTTGTCTTTATGAACTCCTATCTCTAAGTCACTAGTGATGAACACTCACCATGCTGTGGCCTTTCTGATTCTTATCAATGCACCTTGCCATGTCGCATATCAGTGCAAAGGAGATTTCAAGACAAATCGAATGATTCCAACAAAAAGGCTATGTCTGTAGATCACTAGTGATTACGAATCACTAATGGGAAAAGTCATTTTCGAATGCATATTCAATATGCCATGTCGCATGTCAATGGAAACGGCACTTCAAGACGGATCTAGTGGTCATTACTGCTAAGACCTATTGCCGAGTCACTAGTGATAACAATAGTTCACCTCTTATTTCTTGTTATCTATTTTCTTTGAACATAGTCGTGATGCATATAAAAAGAACGCTGTCTGAATGGGTTGATGAATGGTCATTGTCACGAAGCAACATTACCGAGTCACTAGTGACGCGCAATCACCAATCAGGCATCACTGCCGTCGGTCTACGTCGCACCATATCATCATGCATATCAAACAAAATGGCTCTTCAAGGGGAAACTACTAGTTGTCTTTACGAACTCCTACCTCTAAATCACTAGTGATGAACACTCACCATGCTGTGGCCTTTCTGATTCTTATCAATGCACCTTGCCATCTTGCATATCAATGGAAAGGAGATTTCAAGACAAATCCAATGGTTCCAACAAAGAGGTTATGTGTGTACCCAGATAGCACGCATGGTCTAGAAAACGTTTTTTTTTGGGATGAAACGGATAAAACGGATTCTAAACCAATTTCGACGTTTTAAAAACGTCATAGAAAATCTGTATTATATCCGTTTTTTATAACGTCTAGAAAACGCATTTTTTAAGACCATTTTGGTCTGGAACGTATATTTGAAGACGTTTGTGCGATTCTAAACCAATTTCGACGTTTTAAAAACGTCACAGAAAATCCGTATTATATCCTTTTTGATAGCGTCTAGAAAACATATTTTTTGAGACCATTTTGGTCTGGAACGTATATTTCAACGTTTGTTCATCCTAAACCCATTTCGACGTTTTATAAGCGTCGTGTTCGTGACGTCTAGAACACGCACTTTATAAGACGTTTTGTCGCCCAGCAGCGGACCTCGCGCCACTTGGCCCATGCATGCATGGGCATGCATGAACCACCGCGAATTGAAATTTGAACTCGAGCCTGCGCACGCCATCTCTCATTGCGATAAAGAAAGTAACGCGCAAAAGGATAAAGGCGTATGGTGTCTACATTGCATCAGCAATAATGAAGACTTCGAAGTTCGTTAACCAGTAAACTTTACGTCATTTACTGTAATTTACTCGAAGCGATAACCGTCTAATTTCCGCACGAAGGCCTTAGCGCTGACTGCATCCATCCACGCGGCCGTTGCTTCTGCAATGTCAGTTAAGCGCGCCGATTTCGCATGGGCGGTCGAGCTCACCGGTCATGCACTCTTTTGCTTTATTTCGTGCTTGTGTCGTGGTTCGTGGAGGCTATAAACACAGCTGTGAAGAAACTACTTCGCTGCGTGTTAAACGTGTGGACCCGAATGCAAGTATGTCTCTGTGGAGCGACTGTTACGCTGACTGACGGTTAAAGTCCCGTAAGATTCTCTGCGGAAAAATTCACTCATCAGCTTGCGCGCGGGACGCTCTCGCAACTTCCTTTCTTCTATGCTCGAGGGACGGGCGTGGTTACTTTGATGTACGATTAATTTTCTGTGGATTTGCGGATACTGTAAACCACGCGCTTCTGTCATTTTTGAAGGTAAGTTCATTTTTACTGCATTTGCGCTCAGTATTTGAGAACTATGGCAAATGAAAAAGCGTGTTCCATTGCATCACGGGCTGCATGTGGGACATGTTTCAGCAGTACGTTACTGCGGAATTTATTCAGCATACACGATAAAGCTGTCTAAACGTAAATGCACGACATGGTTTCCGTTCATGCTCGAACGAACATGAGCGAAAATCACATTTATATTTGTTAACCTAATTTCAGTAAAGTGACTGTTTTTCGTGGCCGCTTGATGAGGTAGTTTCAAGATACACATTAGCTTAAGCTACGTGTGCCGCGTAAGAAGCAGTTTTAGAATAGGGTACGCAAAGATAGCGTTCGTTGGGCGCATATGCTATTTCCGCCACTTAACGTGAGTACGCAAGAGGATGGCGTACGACGCATGCGGAGTAGCCAGTTTTACAATGGGATACGCAGATAGCGTTTGTTGCGTTCGTAGCGCATAATGCATGCGCAATGGCAATGAACGAACGCAGAGCTTCGCGCACCCAATTTTAAAACTGCATTGTTGGAAGTTACGGCATGTCATCTGTTTTATTGTGTGACTGAAGTTTGTGGATCAGAGAATCTTTGCAGCGACAGCGTACTAGTTCATGGTTTCTTCCACAGTACTAGCTGCATGTAACGAGAGGCTGGGCACGCGTTTCTGTTAGTTGCGAATTTCTGAGGGCATGAGAGTCAAAGGCGCGTTTCACGGGGAGGAGTTCGGCATTTTTTCTCAGTGCTGCCTTGACTATCTCGATGCGCTTTCGGACTTGTGATTTGTTTTCCTACTCTGTCAACCTCCTTCTTTCTCCGTAAAGCCTGCAGCTCTTAGCAGAACCAAGAGGTTCTCTTGCGCGTCTCTTGTGCCTGGTTAAATATAGCAGGCTCGCTGTCTGTCGCCGTACGGTGTTATCAAGTTTTCATCTTTTCGCACCGTCTTATAGGTATGATAACAAATGCTGAAATTATCTTTTCTCCTATTTATTGCAGATGGTACTTACCCTAGATGTTTAGAAACAAAGGCTACACCAACTAAATTATTACTTTCTTCTTTTTGATGGGCTGACTGACAGGTTTCAGTATGAAAAAAGATGGATGTAGAGAGATTGACATTTTTCTCTCTAAAAAGACAGGGTGTCCGTGTTTGCACGCCCTGTCTTTTTAGAATGAATACTTACCAACTAGCTCAGCTCTCTGTTATTCTAAGCACATTTTTCTCTTTTCCTTGGAAACTTTCAAAAACACAAGGTCACAGTTTGTAAAGCACTTAACCTTTTTGAGCGTCTCTGTTTCTCGGCCTCTTCAAGAAACCGCACTAGGGCTATTGTGCTAAAACATATTTGACGTGGAACGCTGCCCCATGTTGCCAATGGCACTACAACTTTCGTGTGTATGCTATTTGTAGTGTTCTTTGCAGACTTCCGGATGTGCCTAGTGATTTCCATAAAGTGCTTGTCATGAAGCCATGTGTTCAGACTGACTTGCCACACATCGTGATATTTTGACACTGAGCAATGTGATGTACTAAGTGCAATACCCTGATCCGCTTCTGACAATCCTGAGTTTTCAGCTGTGTGCTTTTTGAGTAAAAAATGGGGAAGAGTCCCAATTTCTTTAGCTGATGTGTCTTATCATTATATTAATTTGTTCTGTTAGCCTGACATTTTCTAATACTGGGCATCATAAAAGAAAGATGTTTTTTTATCAGGCTGGTATTTTCATATTCCTAACTTTTATTTATTCATTTTAGTAAGTGGCTCATTCATTGTAATTTTGTGGTCGTTTCGATTAGTTTTCTGTTCATACATTTTGTTTTCGTGCTACAGTTAGTTTAGTTGTAGTTTTTGTTATATGTCGCTGTAAGTTACAGTGTTCATATTTTCTGCTAGCCATGGCACATTTACACTTAACTGTGTGCTGGATGTCAGAGCATGATTTCTGTGATAAGTTTTGTACGCTGCATTTCGAAGCCTGAAACCGTTACTTCTTTAGTGGGCGCCGTTTGAAACACGAATGCTGCATCCACAAATATTTTTAACTAACGTCTAAAATGGCGCCTTTTGTTCCCAACGTCTCGTCTTACTTCTGTAATGATTCCAGAGTTTTTTGCCAACATTTTTTCAGTGAGAAATGTCCAACAGAGGCATGTTATAAGAACGTTCCTAAAACTTTCATTTTGTGAGCAATACACTTCAGCAACAGTGATTTTGCGAGCAATTTACGTTCTTTTTTCATTACGCATTCTTGGCTGGGTGGGCCGAATATTATTTTGCAGTTTTGTTTTGTTATTAGTGATTTCAACACATTGTAGTCGATTTCCCCTAACTGTGGTCTTAAGTAGCGCTACTGAACGATTGTTTGAAACAAAGGGAGACACACACCAGGTGCTTGATTGATGCCTTCTTTCCTGCTTAGAATGCTGTGTTGGAGCAAGATGACGAGTTGGGCCTGTTGGTTTACGTTCATGGTTGGAAAATTAGGTTGAAGCACATTGAAAAAAAAAACGTGGACAGTAGAAGTGGACAGGAGTAAGCGCTGCCCTGTCCACTTCTACTGTCCGCGTATTTTTGTTGTGTTGCTGTGTTGGCTGTGGCTCGGTGTAGCGTCTTGTAACTCATTCACCTATCGGATTGGTAGGGCAGACTCATCAATGTGCGATAACAGCAACTGTGTAGACTATCGATCATCATTTGTGCCGCTGTATGCTATTTCAAACACATCGCCGGACTCTCCAGTGTGCCAGTGTGCCTTCAGGAGACTTGACAGTCGGCCTTTTCCCGAAGGAAAGATCTTGGGAGTCTGTCTTCATAGCACATCAGCCCAGAAAACCACACGAGCCCTCCTGCAGTACTTCAAGGCAACAAAATTGAGTGACCGCCTGTGATACGCTCCTCTATGTGTGTGTTGTGAAATGTGTTTCTTTCTCTCTATTTTTACTCCCTCATTCTCCTACCATAAGTAGGGTAGCAAACTGGACGCTAGTCCAGCTTGCTACCCTACTTTCAGTGGAAGATGAAGCGTCGAGGAAACGTTTCATCATGAATGTTTGTCTTCGTCAGGGCCCTGACGGCAGGGGCGTAGCCAAGGGAGGGGGGGATGGGGGGGGGGGGGGTTCAACCCCCCAAAAAATGTTCAATTTTGCTGGCGTTTATATACACGCACACATACAAAGGCACGCACGAACATACATAAAGTATGGTTGAACCCCCCCCCCCCCCAGAAAAATATTTCTGGCTACGCCCCTGCCTGACGGAAACTAGTCCCCTTGTCGAGTCGTTGGCTTCAGCGACATTCCCTTTTCGACAATTTCTCTTCACTTCATCCTTGCGTTTGGTTAAGTAAAGCTAATGAGACGACGCTTACATAATGCAGAATGGCTGTGCCAGAACCTAGATTTTGTCATATTGCACTGTTAGTTGTTTGACAACAATTTTGCGAATGATGAATCGTGCAACAAAAAGTGTTCTTGAAGGTTGGATACTATATAGCTGCATTTTAATTACCGCTATATTTCGCGTTCTTTTGTCGCTTCTGAATAATGTTATATAGTCGCATGCTATATCTGATTTCGTGGTTCTTACGTTTCTATGCTGTACAGGAATCGTTGCTGTTTTAGATAATAAATTATGACCACTTTTTTCTCTGAATCTACTGAGCTCTCACTCTTTAATAGTAAATACAGAATAAAGTAACTGTAATTACTATAACAGGGAGGGCTTCCTAAAAACGTCCACTATTATAATTGCATGCGCAAAAACAAAACAGCTAAAAGAAAAGAGATCCTGCATAACGTTTTAAAAACGTTTAGAAAACGTCTTTTCAAAGACGATGCAATGGGATGTTTTTATTTTAAAAATGGGATTTTTGCGACGTTTTTAAAACGTTTTTAAAACGTTTTCTAGATCATCTTAAAAACGCTTTTTAGATCGTCTTAAAAACGTTTTCTAGATGGTCTTAAAAACGGATTCTAGCCGGACATTAGACGAGATATAAAACGATTTCTAGACCTTTAGCTTGTATTCCGCGAGGTTTTCTAAACGTTTTTATCGTCTCGGATAAACGTTTATAAAACGTCAATTATCCGTCTTGTGCTACCTGTGTAGATGACTAGTGATTACGAATCATTAATGGGAAAAGTCATTTTCAAATGCATATCCAATATGTCATGTCGCATGTCAATGGAAACGTCACTTCAAGACGGATCGAGGTGTCATGACTGCTAAGATTTATTGCCGAGTCACTAGTGATAAACATAGTTTACCACTTATTTCTCGTTATCTATTTTCTTTGAACATAGCCATGATGCATATCAAAAGAAAGGTCTATGAATGGGTTGATGAATGGTCAGCGACATTGCCGAGCCACTAGTGACGCGCAATCACCAATCAGGCATCACTACCGTCGGTCTTCGTCGCACCATGTCATCATGCATATCAAACAAAATGACACTTCAAGAGCAAATTACTTGTGGTCTTTACGAACTCCTACCTATAAGTCACTAGCGATCAACACTCACCATGCTGTGGGTGGTGCTAATTACTTGTGTTATCGCAACAAATCATACTGGAAATACCGCATATACTCAGGCAGCTCGCAATGTATTGGTACTACTTGCAAATGTATACCACCATATCAACGATGATGTTGCACTTTCATTTAAAAAGGGCTATGTTTACGACCTGTTTCACCTTCTTTGTTCGGAGATAGAAATAACCACAACCCCAGGAGACAAATTAGGCAAACAGACACTACCAGAGGATCACAGGTTACGGTCAAAGCTAGGAACGTATTTATCGCTTCAGCTTCATCAAACATATGTGCCTGCCAAGGATGGCGACATTGGGTTATCGGGGTGTTACTCTTGCAGTTCAGTCGTGGCTTCTGTGTGTACAGTTTACTTGTTTGAGTAGAATGAAGTTTTACACGTGCAGTTGCAGACTACATGTACAAGCGCAATGCCTGCTTGACGAAAGTGCAGTACGTGTGGAAAAAATGCCAACCTTTGTGCAGTGGCTCGAGGGTAAACATACTAACCTAATCCTTAGTTGGTGTCGTTGCTTGTAGGTATTTACTCTTTAAAGGGTTCCTGCAACCGCTTTTTTTAATTGC